>NW_028222621.1:12500-27500 GCF_056783735.1 Eptatretus burgeri | reverse complement strand
TTTTTCTTCATATCTTCATAAACATCATCAGTTTTTATATCTAGGATAAAACTATCAGTATCCATATACAACAATGAAACATTTTCACCATACTCTTTCTTTAAGTCATTATACAAATAATCATACATCAATATCTTTGATAAATCAAGAACTGCTGTTCCAATATAAATTGGTTTATCCATTACAATACTTTCCTTTTTCATATGAATTGCAGAAAAGTTCTCTGAAAAAACCTCTTCTCTCTCAAAACTTGGTTTATTTATCAATCTCGAAGCTTCTTTCCAAGATGTTGCGAATCTAATGTTTTGTCTGTTTCTAACATTTTCCATAGTCTTTCCAAATACAGCATTATTCATTAATTTATAAAAGTCCCCTTCAAATTTTACTTTTGTATTTGCTCTCATATCTGTATTGAATTGAATATACTTTTTCACCCAAGGACTTTGTTTAAATTTTAAAACTCTATGAATTTTAGCTACTCTCAATCCTTCTCTCAAAAACTGTTTTAAGCTTCTCTGATGCAAAACATATCCCTCTTTATCATAGAATGTTGTTAATAACTTTTCTGTTGATTTACCTTTAATATTAAAACTTTTATGATAATCACTTAACCATTCTTTCTTTGGAGTTTCTTTCTCACATGCAAAAGGAAGATCTTTATGCTTATTATGAAGATCACTCGGGTACCTCAAATCAACTTCAAAATAATAACCTTCTTCTTCGTCATTCAATTCCTCTTGAGAAGAAATAACAATATTCATCAAAGCCTTTTCATAATCCTTTTCTTCCACCCACTCTAATTTACCATAAGGCAGAGATTGAGACATTGCCCATCCATACAAATTATTAGCATCAAAATACATCAAATAATTACTATCTTTTTCACTATTATAATTTGGAAGATATTTATTATTTGCTTTAGCATATCTTTTTGAACATACTTGTGATATTCCACCTCTCTTGGACTTCTCAATCATCAAAAGCATATCAACATCACTGATTAAATCTATATCTTGTTTTGTCATTTTCAACATTGCACTCCAAGCTAAACCAGGAGCTGTGAAATAGTGGGCAGGGTCTAATCCATAACAATTTTTATTATGACAGAGTGTTCTAAAAGCCTCAAACACATCAGCTAACAATAAAACATCTGTTTTTAGATATAAATCATGATATTCTCCAAGGTTCTTTATCTTAAATATTTTCCATATTTCTTGTGCGTGTTTATATTCCTTATCACTTATCTCTTCTTCATAAAGGTTATTATAGAAACTTTCTTTTGAAGGAAGTTGTGTTTCTTTAAATCTCATAAATGAATCCATATAATCATAAGGATAAATTCCCTTACTTGTAAGAATTTTCTCTTTACTTTGAATTTCATTCCTTGTTTGAATTTCCTCTCTCGTAAGAATTCCTTCTTTAATCAGAATTTCATCTTTAATCTGAATTTCCTCTTTAGTTCGAATTTTCTTTATAATTAGAATTTCATCTTCAGTTAGAATTTCCTCTTTACTTTGAATTCTCTCTTTAATCTGAATTTCCTCTTTAGTGAGAATTTCCTCTTTTGGAAAGAATGAATTAAGATTTGGAAAAGAGTCCGTGGAGCTTAGATTTGATGCGAGGTAGGCTAGTGGTGTTCCCATAAACTTGTAAGAATCTAAAAACCTAATACGAGTTATAGGTTTTGTGAATATCATTTTGAAAATGAAATATACTTTTGACTTGTGTTTGTTATAGCAGAAATATTCCCTGGTGTTTTTGAAAGTTCATTTATAAATAGATGTGTATCATAGTTGGCGCTGTTGTGAAGAAAGACTGGAATAAAAGAAGGTAATTTATAATTAAGATTACAACAGGAATGAGCGGGACCTCTATATTTACCAGTAAGATGACAATGGTCTCTAACTTTAAACTCCTTAATTTCCCCCTCACAAATATGACAGATATTGTTCATTCTAAATTCTAATTTTTCTTCTTTGGTTAATTTCATCGGTTCATTTGTTTCTTTCATTAATTTAGTGAGTCTTATACAATCCTTTTCTAATCGTTTTACAAACTCTTGTGAAGCATTTTTTCCACGATAATGTTCAAGTTTGTTATACTTTTCTCCAACAGATGATTTGATATAATAACAAAAACCACAAGGAATATGTTTTTGATATTTATTTGTATATGGTTCTTTTGGATTAGGAGAAGCAGTATTTATCTTTTTAAGGATACATTCAAAATCAGCGTATATCACAAATGGGTGCATGATAGATTTATTATAATCTTCAAAATAAATCTTTTCACCAGGTTTAGGCATTGTAATTACAGCTGATTTATGATTACTACAATATTTTGAATGTTGTTCTAATCGTTCTTTTGTATGAAATGAATTAAGACATCGCTTACAAGGATATATTTTGTTTGCTGTTCTGAATACCTGAGAAGAGATTAATCTTGATAAATTATTGATGTATGTGTAATGTGAATTCTTTCCAACACTAAAATATAAAAGGTCAATGTGTGTTTCTTCATTTTTATAGTTGTTTGAAATTTTTAATATTTGAACTTTGTTTGTATCCGTTAATCCATATACATTAATAGAAAGATTATTCTTTTTCTCAAATTTAGGAATATCTGTTAATGGCATTGGGAATTTAAAATCTTTAATGTCCAAGGTATTCTCATATTTCATATATTGTTTTACTCTTTCTGAATTACATTTTGGTGGATGTAAGTGAGCAAGAACAGACCAGAGAAAACATTTATTATCATTGTTCTTAATATTAACAACTGCCTTCTTTAGTTTTATTTCTTTTGGTAATTCAATATAAGAAGAAGCTTTAAGAGGGTTTGATTTTAGAATGTGTATATCTAAAAGATGATTTTTTTAATATTGAATCCACTTCCTACCACTGTATTATCAACATCCTCCTCTTGTCTTGATAGTTCTTCATAAACCCCACTATTCAAAAAATCTTGAAATGATGTTATAAAATGAAGATCTGTTCTCATATAAGGAGTTTGTTCTTCATCTTGTCTTTTCATATTCATTTTCACTCCCATATAAAACTTTAAAGTTTTTATTTCTTTTAATGTCTTTTTAATAAATTTTTCAACATCGGGTTTCACTATTTCAATTGATTCAGCTATTGATGATGGACCGGGTTCTCCAAATTGAAAAATCCTTATTTTTATATGCCCTTTAAATGCCTCATCAGTGTTTTTAATATAATAGTCTCCCTTTACTTTAAACTCATTTTTCTTGTGTTTTTGTGATTGAAGATGTTGATTATAACTACTCTTCAAAACATCCTTTGAACAGATATCACAATGTTTTCTTTCCAACTCAAGAGGAGATATTTGATGAAATAGATTAAATGTGTGTTTGTTGGTTCGGAGGTGTTTTCTATAATGTTTATATTCGTGATTACAAACATCGCAGTACGTTGTATTCACCATATTTATAGAATAAAACTTTGCTTAAACTAAAATTTTCTTGATGAAAATTTCGTTTAATTTATAGGTGAATCTGTGCTTAAAAACATTTTATCCTCCAACTTTTTCACTTAATAAATACAATGTTTCAAGACACAAAAGACAAGTTTCAATCAATCTCTTCATCTGTTAAAGATACTGAGAAATATGTCAAGGATGTAAAATTGAACAAAGATAAATATAACAACTATTGGATAAAAACTATTATGGTAAATAATATGAGTTCTTCAATTTCCTTCAGTGGAAGGGCTTTTAGTATACCTGGTAGAACATCAATTAAAGTATCTCTAACAAAAGTTTCTCCTCTCCTTCTAGTAATATATTCAAAACTAGAAAAAGCAATGAAACAAGAAAAAGTATCAAAGAACAAAAACCTTATGGATGAAGCTTTAGAAAGAAAAGATAAGACCATCTGTAATATGCAAGGAGAAATTTGTATTTTTTTCAACAACCCTAAAGATGTAAATCTTGATGAAATAAAGGATGTTAATATATCAGGTGAAATGACATTTCGTTCAATAGTAGTTAACGATAATTTTAAAATTACCTTTAATATAAAAAATGTTGTCGTTGAATCTGATAATGAAAAAAGTATATCGATATCGATGGTAATATACAACTGAAAGTATAGATGAATTTCAGTTTAAGTAAAGTTTTACTTTATAAATATGCTAGACTTTCCTGATTCTCCATATGACAAATTTGAGAATTGTCCTGCGTGTGAAAGACAGGGATTAAACACAGAGTCAAAAGCCTATAAACAATGTATATTCTGTGATTATCTTCTAATTAATGATAATAAAAAATATAAAAAGGAAAATAATTCTTTTAGATTTACACCAAAAATGAATTACTTTACAAGATTGATTAGAGAAATGAATGTAAAGTATGAGGATGATAACACACCTTTCCTTACAAGGGAAGAAACTGAACGTATAAGAGAAATGTTCAAAGGATTGTTGTTGTATATTATTCATGGATGTAATTTTCAGGGAAATATCAACACAAGATATTGTATAAATAAAATAATGGATTATCTTGAAATTAAACCTGAACTTAGGATAAAATATAGAGTTTCTAAAAAAGCCAATAATAAATTAAATAACCTGTTTTTCAAATATATAAATGAATGATTTTTTACCTATTTGGGAAAATAAGATAAAATTTAACAACCATAAAAATCTCCCAAATTCATTAAGATGTCTCATAGTTGGTTCAAGTGGATGTGGAAAAACCTGCTTACTTTTAAAAATGCTCCTCACTCCCAACTTTTTAGATTATGATAATTTAATAATTTTCACAAAGTCGAGTTTTCAACCAGAGTATCAACTACTCTCACAAGGTTTTAATGCTGGTCTTCATAAGAAGATATAATAGGTTTATTTAAACGTCAAAAAAACCTAAATGATTATAACATTGAAGATATAATTCAACTATTTTGTGATACACAGAGATGTAAAAAGAAATCAAATCTTATAACTTGTATTCTTAGTGATAATACGGATGATATACCGTCTCCCCAAGATTTGGATAAATCAAAAAAGAACCTCGTTATCTTTGATGATTGTGTTAATGAGAGAAACCAAACGGTAATGGACAGCTACTACACAAGAGGGAGACATTCTTCTTGTAATTGTATTTATCTTAGTCAATCGTACTTTCCAACTTCCTCGTCGTTCCATCAGAAACAATGCTAATACTTTTATTTTATTCAAGTTAAATTCAATAGATATCAATAATTTTTGGAGAGATAATTGTTCTACATTATGTAGTAAAAAGAAATTTGAGGATTATATGAAGCACACGACTGAAAAATATAAATATATTGTTGTGAAACAAGATGAGATATTAAGGGATATATTTTTTGTTTTATAAACAATTACATATATAAATGACAACTATTATTATAAATCTTGTGGGTAAATCTGCTTCTGGAAAAAACTTTCATAAATCAAGGTTCTTGTGTAGTACAAATGAGAATATTGTAAATTTACTTAAAAACACCCCGTGATACGCATTGTATCAACAACAACTAGAGCAATAAGACCTGGAGAAGTAAAAGGTGAAGATTATCACTATATTTCAGTGGAGGAACATATGCGATTGAGGAATGAAGGACAAATATTTGAGGAGGTTTCTCTTGGTACAACAAAATATTCACATTGTAAGAGTGAGTTAAAGAAACTAAAATCTGGTGGTGTTGGGATATTAGAAACTAATCCAGAAGGAGCAGAGACAAATTATTAAATATCTGAGCGGAGTGAAGATTTTATCATTCGGTTTTGATGTTGATGAAGAAACTCAACACAAACGTATGAAAAGCAGAGATGCAAGGATTAGTGAAGAAGAAATTACAACTCGCATTAATGTTAATAAAGAATTTGATGAAATATTTAAAGAAAAGGATTTATTTGAACACATCTACTTGAATGATGAAGAAAAGGAAAATTTCCCTGTTGATCTTTACAATTCATTAAATGATATTTTACAATAAATAAATGGATACAAAAGAAAGAGCAAGAAGATTTAAGGAACATCAAGAGTTGGTTTCAAAAGTTGTAAAACAACAGGAAGACATAAAGAAGAAACGCAGACAGAAACTAACGGGCGAAGAAGCATTTGAAAAAAAACAAGAGAAATTTTTTAAACCACTTTTAAAAACTTCCCAAGAAAAAATGAAAGATGTTTCCACAGTTCCCACAGTAGAATATACTCCTAGAAAGCTTCAAATGTTAAAAGATTTCAGTCAAATGACGGAGGAAGAATTAGAGCATTTAGGAGAATTAGAATATGATGATGAAGGTTTATTTCAACAACTGGAAGAGATTAATCAACCCCTGATTATATTGTGAATGCTGTTCAAAACAATGAATATTCAGCGGATTCAAAAACCAAAGCAGGACTCATTCCAACAGAACAACCAGCAATATTTCATCTTGTTCAAGAAAAGGTATTGATATTTAATGATGAATTAAGGTTCTTAAGTTCTGCTCAACCCCTGTTAAACTAACTCCGAGATTAATGTTTCTTCTCACAAAAGATGGAAGACAAGGTTCAACTGTGAGGGATGAATCAAAGTATATTGATAAACCATTGGATATGGAAAATAATGATGATAGAGTATATATTGATTTGCTGAACACTCTAAATTATAAGGTTATTCTTTCTGGTAAAAGTAGGAAGAATGAGAAGGAGAAACACATTATTCAGGCTTTAAGTATCCTTGGTTCAGGTATTAGTTTTCTTCCAAATGACCCATCGCAATTAGTTAATAGACTGTTATTGTTGTTCGGCAGTAAGAAGGCTGGAAATAACAATTGTTTTAATGAAGCATCAGCCATTTTAGACCAGTTGATGAACATGAAAATAATTAATAAATCTCAATATAAAGACATTTTAACTCATATTAAATAAGATGAGAAGCACAATCCTGAGTTTTAATTTCACAACAAGCGACCACACATCTTCATTCCCATACCCACTACAACTTGACACAACAAAAGAATATGAGGCATCTTTATTGTCCATGGAGACTTATAATACCTTATTTAATATAACCGAGAAAAATGACAAGTTTAGTTATAATCCGGGAAGTGGATACAAAGCGATAACAGTCTCACCGGAGCATACGAGATTTCTCAAATATCTTCGAAATTGCTCGTCTTATGAAAGAACAGGGTGATGAACCAAAAAATATTGTTATAAACATTCAAAAACATACTTCAAAATCAACGATTAAAGTTAAAAATAACTACAAGGTTGATTTCACAATTGATAATTCATTTAGAGAGTTATTAGGTTTCTCCTCAAAAAAGATTGAAACTAATGGGACGTTTTACAGTGATAATGTCATTCAAATATCCTCAGGAATAAATTCGGTGTTAATTCACTGTGATTTGATTGATGGTGCTTATAATGATGGATTAAAAACAAATACAATATTTTCATTCAGCGCATACTCAACCCCAATTGGTTATAAATTCAATATGGAGCCTAAAAATTTGGTTTATCTACCTGTGTCAGGAAAAACCATACACAGAGTAAATTTTAGGATAACCGACCAAGATAATCGTGTGATTTCTTTTAATGGAGAAGTTATATCCATCAGAATTCACCTACGTGAAGTTTTTCAATAAATAAATACGATGGTTATTGTGAGGAAGCACGAGTTGGGAAAATATAAAATAATTACAGGGGATGGGATGTTCCTTTCCCCGTACTACAAGGGTGAAGGTATGTATCTTGGTAGAGGATACTATAAACCTAAGAGACAAAGGGGTGTTGGACATCAATTTAGAGGAGATGGGATAATTGATACTCTCATGGGTATTGGTTCAACTATTCTTAAACATAAAGACCTAATTGGTTCAACTGCTTCTGCTGTGGGAAATGTAGCAGGTGCTGTAAAGAGTATAAAAGATGCTCAGAAAGAATCTCATAAATTACAAGCAATAAAAGAAATTAAGAAAGGTAAAACTCAGTTGTCCCCCAAGAACGACAGAAAATAATTCAAATACTTGGATCAGGGTTTCAAAAGTTTTAACATCTTTTTTCCTAAATAAATACAAGTATGGAAGCAATTGATAGTATCTATGATTTGGATGATACTATTATTATCTCAAACTCCACTAAAAAAGAAGATTACTTCAAGGTAAATGCAATAACTGGAACAGACTGGAATACAAATGGTACAAAAAGTTTTGAAATAAATAATCAACAAACCTATTTGAATCTCTCCGAAAGTTTCTTGTTGTGTAAATTTAAATTCACTAAGGCTGGGAATAACACAAACGCTACACTTGTAAATGATTTCTTCTGGAAAATGTTTGATAGTGTGCGATTGTATATTGGAACACAAGAAGTTGAAGCGGTTGATTATGTCTCTGCTGTATCTGAAATGATGAAATTTACACTCTATACATTCAGTGATAGAATGGGAAAGGGGTCTGTCGAAGGTTTTATTCCTGATATGTCAACGGGAACAAACACAGACCCTGGATATATTCAAAGGAAAGGAATGTATAATGATGATACAAAAGCAGAAAATAGTTTTACTGTGGCAGTTCCTCTTAAAGGTATATTTGGATTTTGTGATTATGATAAAGTTCTGTATGGTCTTAAAATTAGATTTCAACTACAAAGGAATGATAATGAAAATAGATTGCTTTTTGGTGTTGGTAATGCTTTTGGTGATCAGAATAAATTTGTAATTGAGGAGATGAGTTGGTATATCAGTGAATATACTCCTAATCTTAAAACAGAAGAGATGTTGAATCGAAGACTTAACTCAAAAAAACCACTCAGTGTATCATACCTCAAAGAAGATGTCAACACGTTAAACTCAATCAAACTACTTACACGTGGAATTTGGGTGTTCTGGAAGGAAAGCCACGATATCTGTGGATGATTTTTAAAAAGCCAGATGGTGATACTGCGACTGATAAGAATAATGCATTGAGTGATAATGCTAAGGTGAAACAACTTCGCGTTTCTCTAGATGGAACATTTTATCCACGAGATAGATTGGAAATTAATTGGGAAAAAAATGATTTTGCTGAAGCATACAAGTCTTACCAAAAGGTGTGTGAAAGTAATGGAAATAAAGAACCTATTTTGGATATGACAGCATTTAAAAGTTTGTATACAATCTATACGTTTGACCTGAGCGCTCAAAAAGAAACTATAAAGTCTAATCGAGTGGATACTTCCCTATACATTGAAAGAGGAGAGAGTGAAGAAGTTGATACATATTGTTTGCTTTTGGAAGAAACAGAATTGCAGATTAATACAGATAATGGTGTGATGATTAGTCTCACATAATTTTTTGTTAAATAAATGAGTGGCAAAGTACCAACTGGGGTATATGTTAATCAAATCAATCTTCATAAACTATCATCTTGTGTTCAAAATCAAAAGCCTTGTACGATTAACGTTAATACAATTCAGAGAAAAGGAGCAGTAAGAATTGATGTTTTGCTCACAAGAGAACAGGTTAAAATCTTGAATGACACTGGCTCACTTAAAATTAAAATGACAAAACCAATGTTGAAAAAAATATTCAATAAGAGAGACGAGTGGAGGATTTCTCCCATTTCTAATTCCTTTATTTGCTGGTTTAAGTGCGGTTGGAGCATTGACGGGTGGTATTTCAACAGCGGTCAAAACTGCCAACGAAAGGAAGGCTCAACTCCAGGCTCAAAAAGAATTGGAAAGACATAACAAAGAGTTGGAGAAACAAATTAGTGGAAGTGGTGTAATTGTAGATTTTGCTGAAAAACTTGAAGGTCTGCCTGATAAAGCGAGATTGTTAGTTGGAGATATGCTTTCTTCTATAGCACAAGCAGGTGTAAAATTAACGAAAAGAGGTAATGGATTATATCTTTCTAATAAATAAATGAGCATTGATGAGTGGTTGAAAGAATTTGGAAAGAATACAACATCAAATTTACAACTTGCCAAATATTGTAAGAAATTAAAAATTCATAATGTGGTTATTTGTATGAGAGATGAATTAACAAATGTGTCGAAACATACAAAGAATATTATTATGAACTTAGAAGATAATGATGGGAACGGTTCTCATTGGGTTTGTATTTTTAATAGTCAAGACAAATATTATTTTGATAGTTTTGGTCTTCCACCACCTGTTGAAGTCATAAAATTCTTACAGAATGGTGTTTATCAAACATTTCAAGTCCAAGAATTAAATTCCAAGTGTTGTGGTCAATTATGTCTATATGTGTTATTTCAACTCAACAAAAATAAAAAATTTTATGATATTATTTTTAATCTAATATAAATGACTTATGTTGGTAAAGATGGTTCTATCTTTGGTGTATCTCAAGAACTGGATATTGATTTATCAAATTATTACACAAAGGCACAGGCTGAGCGACATAAATATAATATAAACAAAAATATTAACATGAAAAATGCTTATAAATTAAAAAATTATCCAAGCCCGACTGACGCGAATGACTTGGTGAGATTAAGCGATTTATCACAATATATATACTTAAATAAAACGGCTGTGTATTCTAAAGATACAGAAGTGTTGATATTATCTCCAGGTCATACAGAATTCACAGTTCGAATTAAAATAAATTTTTATAAAGAAGGGCGTATCGTTTGTATGAGAATAGAACAATGGGGGTATGATATGAATGATTTAGGGTATAATTGGTCATTTAAAATTAACCTCGAAGACCTGGAACAATTAAATCAGTCTCGTAAGGAAGAATATTATCCACTTGGTATCGAGAATGAGTTTTGTGGAGCCACGATTAGTAAACAACAAATAAAAAGAATTTAATAAGGGTAAATATAATAATGGTTTTGCCCTTGTTTATCTCATGAAAACAGAAAAAACAGGATTATATATAATAAGTAAGGAAATACAAAATGATTTAACTATGGGAAGATGGGGAGGTGTTTCGTGCCATAATATTATTCTAACATATATTTCTAATACATAAATGACAGCAAGAAGGCTTCAAGAAAATTATCATTTCTGTGTTCAAGCATACCTTCAAGAAAAGGGTATTCGGTATTTTAATAAATATGTTCTACAACATAAGAATGAGGTATTTTCAATAAAAGATTGGCATTATGCTGATGTTGATAAACCAACAACTTTAGATTTAATTAGAATGTTAAATAATGAAAAAATTATAAGGTTAAGAAAAGGTAAGGCTCTTTTAGAAATTCAAAAGAAATTTTATTGGTATCCTGTTGTAAAAAAATTATTTTGGATACAGGAATAACAAGAAATCCTGATGAATATATGTATAATATTCTATGGGGTGTAAGCGATTCAAGTATAGTAAGGGATGAGGAAGGAGTTGAAGAAGAGAGGGAAGAGGAGGAAAAGGAGGAGGAGGAGAGAGAGAGAGGAGGAGAGAGAGAGAGAGAGAGAGAGGAGGAGGAGAGAGAATGAATAAATATCAAAATATGGAAACCAGTGAGATTCAAAAAAGAATAGAGGTATTAAAGAAATTAACTTATCTCACCAGGGAGGAATACAAAGAATTAAAAAGTCTATTTACAATACTTTCGACAAGACTATCGACATCGAGAAGACATGTATTTTAATTCAAGTTTTTTCTTAAATAAATGGAGGAGAGAGTGAAGGCATTTCTAAGGATTCTTTATGTTTTAAAAATTAAGATTCAAATGTGCATGTTGGAAACTAAAAAGGTTTTTGCACTCTGCAGAAATTTTTCTCATAAATAAATGAGTTATTGTCTCAAATGCTAAACGAAAACTAATACTAAAAATATTTGATATATTACAAGGAAAACTAACACGGGTAGACAAAAAGGTATATGTTCGGTGTGTGGTTCAAAAAAAATCAATTTATCTCCAAACACAAACTCGGAGGAGATATACAAAAGTTTTTATCAGGAAGTAAATTTACAACTACTGGAATACCAGGGAATTACATCTTCCAGGGTATTCTTTCTGTGGTCCAGGCACAAACTTGGATAAAAGATTAGATGAGGCAGACAATCCTAAATCCTGGAGTAAACCAATCAATAGAGTTGATGAAGTGTGCATGAGACACGATATTGATTATGGGAATACC
Source organism: Eptatretus burgeri (assembly GCF_056783735.1). NCBI lineage: Eukaryota > Metazoa > Chordata > Myxini > Myxiniformes > Myxinidae > Eptatretus > Eptatretus burgeri. The sequence goes on along the minus strand of NW_028222621.1, from coordinate 15,433 downwards.
ACAACGTTGGAAGAAAAGCATGAAGCCGATAGAGAAATGTTATATAATTTGTCTCTGATACAAAATCCAACCTTGAGAGAAAAAGTTGATAGGTTCATCGTGAAGAAGATGATTAGTGCTAAATTGAAACTTGGACTTGGAAATTCAAAAAACTTATAGGCTCTAATGATGCCATTAAGACTGAAGAGCAATTAGCTGATGAATTACATAAACCAATATTCACAAAGTTTCAGAGAAGGAAAGTTTATTCCAAGGAAGTTGATTATATCTGGTCTGCTGATTTGATTGAACTCAATAATGATAAGGGGTACAAGTATGCTTTAACCGTTATTGATTTGAGGAGTAGATATGCGTGGGTTGTCCCTTTAAAAAACAAAACAGGTAATACTCTTGTGTTAGCTTTTCAACAGATATTTAATAAAAGTAAGAGAAAACCTAAGAAATTGTGGACTGATGAGGGTAGAGAGTTTTATAACAAGACATTTATGAATTTTTTAAAAAATAACAGTATTACATTATACAGTACCTTTAATGAAGGGAAGGCAGTTGTTGTTGAGCGTTTTAATCGTACCTTAAAAGAGAGACTATATAAAAAATTCACACAACTCGGTTCACAACAATGGTTATCTTTTATTCAGGATATTGTGGATAAGTATAATGACACGATTCACACGTCAACGAATATGAAGCCATCAGAAACATTTACAAAATTAAAATATGAAAAAGAGATTAATGTCAGAAAACCTAAGTTCAAAGTTGGTGATATCGTAAGAATATATAGGTGGAAATCTCATTTTGAAAAGGGTTTTACTGAACGATGGACGAAAGAACTTTTTAAAATTGTTGATGTAATAGATACAGTTCCTTGGACTTATAAAATATATGATTTGGAAGGGAAGAGATTTTAGGTTCATTTTATTCACAGGAATTACAAAAGACAAAACTAAGCATATAATACACCTTTGTGGACACTAGAGGGACAAGTCCGAGGTGTATTACAGTATATAATGTGTGTCAAGGGGGACGTTCTTAGATCTGTGAACCCCAAACACAGAATCCTCAACTGAATAGTCAAGGCTTAACTTTTGTTTGTGTGTGTGTGTGCAATGGGAGCAATAGGTTGGCGCTTCACTCCCTCCTACTATACACCGTTGTGGACACTCGAGGGCCAAGTCCGAGGTGTATAACAGTATATAATGTGTGTCAAGGGGACGTTCTTAGATCTGTGAACCCCAAACACAGAATCCTCAACTGAATAGTCAAGGCTTAACTTTTGTTTGTTGATGTGTATGTGTGTGTGTGTCCCAACCCTCACATTCAAAATCTCAACCCCAACCCTCACATTCAAAATCTCAACCCCAACTCAATCCTCGCCCAACACAATGTCTTTTTCAAAATGAGATTTCCACCTATATATATATATTTTTACGTTTTTTTTCTTCTTCCAATTCTGTCTTTTAAGGCTTTCAGGTTTGATGACGTAGAAAGGGGAGTAAGCCTGCACTTTCTTCCCAGAACTTTCTTGATCTTGCTCCCATCAAGCACCATCCGACAAAGAACTACATCGATAGGTTTAGATCCCAAAGAGTGATAGCAACTCCAAAAGTCTCCAAAATATAAATAAATAAAATAATAATAATAATAAATAAATAAATAAATAAATAAAAGCCCCCAAAAAAGTTTCAAGTGTCCAACATAAACCCAACTTTCCAAGTCTTCAAGGTATAACCACATTCCCGTTGAGTTTCCAAGATATGTATCACATTGTGAGTTATCAATCCAGAACCCACATTTCAAGTATTCAAAGTAAAACCAACTTACAAAGTCTCTTAAGGATAACTCATTTACTGATTTTTCAAAATTTGTGAGTCTCCAAGGTAGGCCCCATATTTAGAACCATCTTGGCAGAACCCTTTTCCTGAGTCTCCAAGGTAGTTATTTAAACCATCAAGGCAGAACTCATTTACTGATTTTTCAAAATTTGTGAGTCTCCAAGGTAGGCCCCATATTTAGAACCATCTTGGCAGAACCCTTTTCCTGAGTCTCCAAGGTAGTTATTTAAACCATCAAGGCAGAACTCATTTACTGATTTTTCAAAATTTGTGAGTCTCCAAGGTAGGCCCCATATTTAGAACCATCTTGGCAGAACCCTTTTCCTGAGTCTCCAAGGTAGTTATTTAAACCATCAAGGCAGAACTCATTTACTGATTTTTCAAAATTTGTGAGTCTCCAAGGTAGGCCCCATATTTAGAACCATCTTGGCAGAACCCTTTTCCTGAGTCTCCAAGGTAGTTATTTAAACCATCAAGGCAGAACTCATTTACTGATTTTTCAAAATTTGTGAGTCTCCAAGGTAAAACTTGTATTCTGGCTCATCAAGGTATAACTTGTTCAGTGGGTATTGTCTTGATAACTCACAATGAGTACTATTGCTGTAAAACTCTTTTTCAGGATTTTGCTGGTCTCCAAGGTATAACTCTTTGGTTGGGTCATCAAGGACGAACTCGTTCTGTGGGTCTTGGTCGCTCATAAGGTCTTCAACCAAGCCAACAATTTCGCCCCAAGTTGTAGCAAAAGCAGTATTTTCATTTCGTATTTCAGACACAATTTCCTGTGAGAGAAAATAATAATGTATTAATTAAGTTATTTAATTATTAAATGAGTATGCTTCAATCAAAGTTTGAAAATAGGAAAATAAAAAATCTTACCTCAATAGATAAGAGGTTTGAATCAGTGCATCAAATTGAAGGTTTAGTTCCATAGAAGACAGAGAGTCACAAGTAGCACCAAAGACATCCCACTCAAGATCTTCAACCAAACCAACAATTTCCCGCAAGTTGTAGCAAAAGCAGTATTTTCAGATACAATTTCCTGTGAGAGAAAATAATAATGTATTAATTAAGTTATTTAATTATTAAATGAGTATGCTTCAA
>NW_028222620.1:0-31782 GCF_056783735.1 Eptatretus burgeri | reverse complement strand
CCACACCTCAAATATCGAACGAGTGAAGGTTCCCCATCAACATATCAAATATGGAACGAGTGAAGTTTCTCCATCAACACATCAAATCTCAAATGAGTGGAGTTTCTCCATCTACACATCAAATATCAAACGAGTGGAGTTTCTCCATCATCACATCAAATATCAAACGACTGGAGTTTCTCCATCATCACATCAAATATCAAACGAGTGGAGTTTCTCCATCAACACATCAAATATCAAATGAGTGGAGTTTTTCCATCATCACATCAAATATCGAACGAGTGGAGTTTCTCCATCATCACATCAAATATCGAACGAGTGCAGTTTTTCCACCATCACATCAAATATCGAACGACTGAAGTTTCTCCATCAACATATCAAATATCGAACGAGTGGAGTTTCTCCATCAACACATCAAATATCAAACGAGTGGAGTTTCTCCATCAACACATCAAATATCAAACGAGTGGAGTTTCTTCATCAACATATCAAATATCAAACGATAGGGGTTTCTCCATCAACACATCAAATATCAAATGAGTGGAATTTCTCCATCAACACATCAAATATCGAATGAGTGGAGTTTCTCCAGCATCACATCAAATATCCAATGAGTGGAGTTTCTCCATCAACATATCAAATATCCAATGAGTGGAGTTTCTCCATCATCACATCAAATATCCAATGAGTGGAGTTTCTCCATCATCAGATCAAATATCAAACGAGTGGAGTTTCTCCATCAACATATCAAATATCAAACGAGTGGAGTTTCTCCATCAACACATCAAAGAACGAATGAGTGGAGTTTCTCCATCATCACATCAAATATCCAATGAGTGGAGTTTCTCCATCAACACATCAAATATCGAATGAGTGGAGTTTCTCCATCATCACATCAAATATCCAATGAGTGGAGTTTCTCCATCATCACATCAAATATCAAAAGAGTGGAGTTTCTCGATCATCACATCAAATATCAAACGAGTGGAGTTTCTCCATCATCACATCAAATATCAAACGAGTGGAGTTTCTCCATAAACACATCAAATATCGAATGAGTGGAGTTTCTCCATCATCACATCAAATATCGAACGAGTGCAGTTTTTCCATCATCACATCAAATATCGAACGAGTGAAGTTTCTCCATCGACATATCAAATATCGAACGAGTGCAGTTTCTCCATCAACACATCAAATATCGAATGAGTGGAGTTTCTCCTTCCACACATCAAATATCGAACGAGTGAAGGTTCTCCATCAACATATCAAATATGGAACGAGTGAAGTTTCTCCATCAACACATCAAATCTCAAATGAGTGGAGTTTCTCCATCTACACATCAAATATCGAATGAGTGGAGTTTCTCCATCATCACATCAAATATCCAATGAGTGGAGTTTCTCCATCATCACATCAAATATCAAAAGAGTGGAGTTTCTCGATCATCACATAAAAATATCAAACGAGTGGAGTTTCTCCATCAACACATCAAATATCAAATGACTGGAGTTTCTCCATTATCACATCAAATATCAAATGAGTGGAGTTTCTCCATCATCACATAAAAATATCAAACGAGTGGAGTTTCTCCATCATCATATCAAATATCAAACGAGTGGAGTTTCTCCATCATCACATCAAATATCAAACGAGTGGAGTTTCTCCATCAACACATCAAATATCGAATGAGTGGAGTTTCTCCATCATCACATCAAATATCGAACGAGTGCAGTTTTTCCATCATCACATCAAATATCGAACGAGTGAAGTTTCTCCATCGACACATCAAATATCGAATGAGTGGAGTTTCTCCATCAACACATCAAATCTCAAATGAGTGGAGTTTCTCCATCTACACATCAAATATCAAACGAGTGGAGTTTCTCCATCATCACATCAAATATCAAACGACTGGAGTTTCTCCATCATCACATCAAATATCAAACGAGTGGAGTTTCTCCATCAACACATCAAATATCAAATGAGTGGAGTTTTTCCATCATCACATCAAATATCGAACGAGTGGAGTTTCTCCATCATCACATCAAATATCGAACGAGTGCAGTTTTTCCACCATCACATCAAATATCGAACGACTGAAGTTTCTCCATCAACATATCAAATATCGAACGAGTGGAGTTTCTCCATCAACACATCAAATATCAAACGAGTGGAGTTTCTCCATCAACACATCAAATATCAAACGAGTGGAGTTTCTTCATCAACATATCAAATATCAAACGATAGGAGTTTCTCCATCAACACATCAAATGTCAAATGAGTGGAATTTCTCCATCAACACATCAAATATCGAATGAGTGGAGTTTCTCCAGCATCACATCAAATATCCAACGAGTGGAGTTTCTCCATCATCACATCAAATATCAAAAGAGTGGAGTTTCTCGATCATCACATAAAAATATCAAACGAGTGGAGTTTCTCCATCAACACATCAAAGAACGAATGAGTGGAGTTTCTCCATCATCACATCAAATATCCAATGAGTGGAGTTTCTCCATCAACACATCAAATATCGAATGAGTGGAGTTTCTCCATCATCACATCAAATATCCAATGAGTGGAGTTTCTCCATCATCACATCAAATATCAAAAGAGTGGAGTTTCTCGATCATCACATAAAAATATCAAACGAGTGGAGTTTCTCAATCAACACATCAAATATCAAACGACTGGAGTTTCTCCATTATCACATCAAATATCAAATGAGTGGACTTTCTCCATCATCACATAAAAATATCAAACGAGTGGAGTTTCTCCATCAACACATCAAATATCAAACGACTGGAGTTTCTCCATCATCACATCAAATATCAAACGACTGAAGTTTCTCAATTATCACATCAAATATCAAATGAGTGGAGTTTCTCCATCAACATATCAAACATCAAACGAGTGGAGTTTCTCCATCAACACATCAAATGTCAAACGAGTGGAGTTTCTCCATCTACACATCAAATTTCAAATGAGTGGAGTTTCTCCATCAACACATCAAATATCAAATGAGTGGAGTTTCTCCATCAACACATCAAATATCAAACTAGTGGAGTTTCTCCATCAACACATCAAATACCGAATGAGTCGAGTTTCTCCATCAACACATCAAATGTCGAATGAGTGGAGTTTCTCCATCAACACATCAAATATCAAACGAGTGGAGTTTCTCCATCAACACATCAAATATCGAATGAGTGGATTTTCTCCATCAACACATCAAATATCAAACGAGTGGAGTCTCTCCATCAACACATCAAATATCAAACGAGTGGAGTTTCTCCATCAACACATCAAATATCGAATGAGATGAGTTTCTCTATCAACACATCAAATATCAAACGAGTGGAGTTTCTCCATCAAAACATCAAATATCAAAAGAGTGGAGTTTCTCCATCAACACATCAAATATCAAATGAGTGGAGTTTCTTCATCAACACATCAAATATCAAACGAGTGGAGTTTCTCCATCAACACATCAAATCTCGAAAGAGTGGAGTTTCTCCATCAACACATCAAATCTCAAACGGGTCGAGTTTCTCCATCAACACATCAAATATGGAACGAGTGAAGGTTCTCCATCAACATATCAAATATGGAACGAGTGAAGTTTCTCCATCAACACATCAAATCTCAAATGAGTGGAGTTTCTCCATCTACACATCAAATATCAAACGAGTGGAGTTTCTCCATCATCACATCAAATATCAAACGAGTGGAGTTTCTCCATCATCACATCAAATATCAAACGAGTGGAGTTTCTCCATCAACACATCAAATATCGAATGAGTGGAGTTTCTCCATCATCACATCAAATATCGAACGAGTGCAGTTTTTCCATCATCACATCAAATATCGAACGAGTGAAGTTTCTCCATCGACATATCAAATATCGAACGAGTGGAGTTTCTCCATCAACACATCAAATATCGAATGAGTGGAGATTCTCCTTCCACACATCAAATATCGAACGAGTGAAGGTTCTCCATCAACATATCAAATATGGAACGAGTGAAGTTTCTCCATCAACACATCAAATCTCAAATGAGTGGAGTTTCTCCATCTACACATCAATTATCAAACGAGTGGAGTTTCTCCATCATCACATCAAATATCAAACGACTGGAGTTTCTCCATCATCACATCAAATATCAAAGGAGTGGAGTTTCTCCATCAACACATCAAATATCAAATGAGTGGAGTTTTTCCATCATCACATCAAATATCGAATGAGTGGAGTTTCTCCATCATCACATCAAATATCGAACGACTGAAGTTTCTCCATCAACATATCAAATATCGAACGAGTGGAGTTTCTCCATCAACACATCAAATATCAAACGAGTGGAGTTTCTCCATCAACACATCAAATATCAAACGAGTGGAGTTTCTTCATCAACATATCAAATATCAAACGATAGGAGTTTCTCCATCAACACATCAAATATCAAATGAGTGGAATTTCTCCATCAACACATCAAATATCGAATGAGTGGAGTTTCTCCAGCATCACATCAAATATCCAATGAGTGGAGTTTCTCCATCATCACATCAAATATCAAACGAGTGGAGTTTCTCCATCATCACATCAAATATCCAATGAGTGGAGTTTCTCCATCATCACATCAAATATCAAACGAGTGGAGTTTCTCCATCAACACATCAAATAACGACTGACTGGAGTTTCTCCATCATCACATCAAATATCGAATGAGTGGAGTTTCTCCATCAACACATCAAATATCAAATGGGTGGAATTTCTTCATCAACACATCAAATATCACACGAGTGGAGTTTCTCCATCAACACATCAAATATCAAACGAGTGGAGTTTCTCCATCAACACATCAAATATCGAATGAGTGGAGTTTCTCCATCATCACATCAAATATCCAATGAGTGGAGTTTATCCATCATCACATCAAATATCAAACGAGTGGAGTTTCTCCATCAACACATCAAATATCACATGAGTTGAGTTTCAAAATCAACACATCAACGATCAAACGAGTGGAGTTTCTAAATCAACACATCAAATTTCAAATGTTAGGAGTTTCTTCATCAACACATCAAATATCGAATGAGTGGAGTTTCTCCATCATCATATCAAATATTGAAAGGGTGGAGATTCTCAAACAACACATCAAATATCAAAAGAGTGGAGTTTCTCCCTCAACACATCAAATATCGAACGAGTGGAGTTCCTCCATTGTCACATCAAGTATTGATTGAGTGGAGTTTTGAAAAAAACATCAAATATCGAACGAGTGGAGTTTCTCCATCAACATACCAAATATCAAATGAGTGGAGTTTCTCCATCATCACATCAAATATCGAATGAGTGGAGTTTCTCCATCATCACATCAAATATCAAACGAGTGGAGTTTCTCCATCAACACATCAAATATCATATGAGTGGAGTTTTTCCACCATCACATCAAATATCGAACGACTGAAGTTTCTCCATCGACATATCAAATATCGAACGAGTGGAGTTTCTCCATCAACACATCAAATATCAAACGAGTGGAGTTTCTCCATCAACACATCAATTGTCAAACGAGTGGAGTTTCTCCATCAACACATCAAATATCAAACGAGTGGAGTTTCTTCATCAACATATCAAATATCAAACGATAGGAGTTTCTCCATCAACACATCAAATATCAAATGAGTGGAATTTCTCCATCAACACATCAAATATCGAATGAGTGGAGTTTCTCCAGCATCACATCAAATATCCAATGAGTGGAGTTTCTCCATCAACATATCAAATATCGAATGAGTGGAGTTTCTCCATCATCACATCAAATATCCAATGAATGGAGTTTCACCATCATCACATCAAATATCAAACGAGTGGAGTTTCTCCATCATCACATCAAATATCCAATGAGTGGAGTTTCTCCATCAACACATCAAATATCGAATGAGTGGAGTTTCTCCATCATCACATCAAATATCCAATGAGTGGAGTTTCTCCATCATCACATCAAATATCAAACGAGTGGAGTTTGTCCATCAACACATCAAATAATGACTGACTGGAGTTTCTCCATCATCACATCAAATATCGAATGAGTGGAGTTTCTCCATCAACACATCAAATATCAAATGGGTGGAGTTTCTTCATCAACACATCAAATATCACACGAGTGGAGTTTCTCCATCAACACATCAAATATCAAACGAGTGGAGTTTCTCCATCAACACATCAAATATCGAATGAGTGGAGTTTCTCCATCATCACATCAAATATCCAATGAGTGGAGTTTATCCAACATCACATCAAATATCAAAAGAGTGGAGTTTCTCCATCAACACATCAAATATCAAACGAGTGGAGTTTCTCCATCAACACATCAAATATCGAATGAGTGGAGTTTCTCCATCATCACATCAAATATCCAATGAGTGGAGTTTATCCATCATCACATCAAATATCAAACGAGTGGAGTTTCTCCATCAACACATCAAATATCACATGAGTTGAGTTTCAAAATCAACACATCAACGATCAAACGAGTGGAGTTTCTAAATCAACACATCAAATTTCAAATGTTAGGAGTTTCTTCATCAACACATCAAATATCGAATGAGTGGAGTTTCTCCATCATCATATCAAATATTGAAAGGGTGGAGATTCTCAAACAACACATCAAATATCAAAAGAGTGGAGTTTCTCCCTCAACACATCAAATATCGAACGAGTGGAGTTCCTCCATTGTCACATCAAGTATTGATTGAGTGGAGTTTTGAAAAAAACATCAAATATCGAACGAGTGGAGTTTCTCCATCAACATACCAAATATCAAATGAGTGGAGTTTCTCCATCATCACATCAAATATCGAATGAGTGGAGTTTCTCCATCATCACATCAAATATCAAACGAGTGGAGTTTCTCCATCAACACATCAAATATCATATGAGTGGAGTTTTTCCACCATCACATCAAATATCGAACGACTGAAGTTTCTCCATCGACATATCAAATATCGAACGAGTGGAGTTTCTCCATCAACACATCAAATATCAAACGAGTGGAGTTTCTCCATCAACACATCAATTGTCAAACGAGTGGAGTTTCTCCATCAACACATCAAATATCAAACGAGTGGAGTTTCTTCATCAACATATCAAATATCAAACGATAGGAGTTTCTCCATCAACACATCAAATATCAAATGAGTGGAATTTCTCCATCAACACATCAAATATCGAATGAGTGGAGTTTCTCCAGCATCACATCAAATATCCAATGAGTGGAGTTTCTCCATCAACATATCAAATATCGAATGAGTGGAGTTTCTCCATCATCACATCAAATATCCAATGAATGGAGTTTCACCATCATCACATCAAATATCAAACGAGTGGAGTTTCTCCATCATCACATCAAATATCCAATGAGTGGAGTTTCTCCATCAACACATCAAATATCGAATGAGTGGAGTTTCTCCATCATCACATCAAATATCCAATGAGTGGAGTTTCTCCATCATCACATCAAATATCAAACGAGTGGAGTTTGTCCATCAACACATCAAATAATGACTGACTGGAGTTTCTCCATCATCACATCAAATATCGAATGAGTGGAGTTTCTCCATCAACACATCAAATATCAAATGGGTGGAGTTTCTTCATCAACACATCAAATATCACACGAGTGGAGTTTCTCCATCAACACATCAAATATCAAACGAGTGGAGTTTCTCCATCAACACATCAAATATCGAATGAGTGGAGTTTCTCCATCATCACATCAAATATCCAATGAGTGGAGTTTATCCAACATCACATCAAATATCAAAAGAGTGGAGTTTCTCCATCAACACATCAAATATAAAACGAGTGGAGTTTCTCCATCAACACATCAAATATCGAATGAGTGGAGTTTCTCCATCCACACATCAAATATCAAATGAGTGGAGTTTCTCCATCATCACATCAAAAATCAAATGGGGGGAGTTTCTTCATCAACACATCAAATATCACATGAGTGGAGTTTCAAAATCAACACATCAAAGATCAAACGAGTGGAGTTTCTAAATCAACACATCAAATTTCAAATGGTAGGAGTTTCTTCATCAACACATCAAACATCGAATGAGTGGAGTTTCTCCATCATCATATCAAATATCGAAAGGGTGGAGATTCTCAAACAACACATCAAATATGGAAAGAGTGGAGTTTCTCCCTCAACACATCAAATATCGAACGAGTGGAGTTCCTCCATTGTCACATCAAGTATTGATTGAGTGGAGTTTTGAAAAAAACATCAAATATCGAACGAGTGGAGTTTCTCCATCAACATCCCAAATATCAAATGAGTGGAGTTTCTCCATCATCACATCAAATATCTAATGAGTGGAGTTTCTCCATCATCACATCAAATATCGAATGAGTGGAGTTTCTCCAGCATCACATCAAATATCCAATGAGTGGAGTTTCTCCATCAACATATCAAATATCGAATGAGTGGAGTTTCTCCATCATCACATCAAATATCCAATGAATGGAGTTTCACCATCATCACATCAAATATCAAACGAGTGGAGTTTCTCCATCAACATATCAAATATCAAACGAGTGGAGTTTCTCCATCATCACATCAAATATCCAATGAGTGGAGTTTCTCCATCAACACATCAAATATCGAATGAGTGGAGTTTCTCCATCATCACATCAAATATCCAATGAGTGGAGTTTCTCCATCATCACATCAAATATCAAACGAGTGGAGTTTGTCCATCAACACATCAAATAATGACTGACTGGAGTTTCTCCATCATCACATCAAATATCGAATGAGTGGAGTTTCTCCATCAACACATCAAATATCAAATGGGTGGAGTTTCTTCATCAACACATCAAATATCACACGAGTGGAGTTTCTCCATCAACACATCAAATATCAAACGAGTGGAGTTTCTCCATCAACACATCAAATATCGAATGAGTGGAGTTTCTCCATCATCACATCAAATATCCAATGAGTGGAGTTTATCCAACATCACATCAAATATCAAAAGAGTGGAGTTTCTCCATCAACACATCAAATATAAAACGAGTGGAGTTTCTCCATCAACACATCAAATATCGAATGAGTGGAGTTTCTCCATCATCACATCAAAAATCAAATGGGGGGAGTTTCTTCATCAACACATCAAATATCACATGAGTGGAGTTTCAAAATCAACACATCAAAGATCAAACGAGTGGAGTTTCTAAATCAACACATCAAATTTCAAATGGTAGGAGTTTCTTCATCAACACATCAAACATCGAATGAGTGGAGTTTCTCCATCATCATATCAAATATCGAAAGGGTGGAGATTCTCAAACAACACATCAAATATGGAAAGAGTGGAGTTTCTCCCTCAACACATCAAATATCGAACGAGTGGAGTTCCTCCATTGTCACATCAAGTATTGATTGAGTGGAGTTTTGAAAAAAACATCAAATATCGAACGAGTGGAGTTTCTCCATCAACATCCCAAATATCAAATGAGTGGAGTTTCTCCATCATCACATCAAATATCTAATGAGTGGAGTTTCTCCATCATCACATCAAATATCAAATGAGTGGAGTTTCTCCATCAACACATCAAATGTCAAACGAGTGGAGTTTCTCCATCAACACATCAAATATCGAACGAGTGGAGTTTCTCTCATCAACACATCAAATATCAAATGAGTGGAGTCTCTGCATCAACACATTAAATCTCAAACGACTGGAGTTTCTCCATCATCACTTCAAATATCAAACGAGTGAAGTTTCTCCATCAACACATCAAATGTCAATCGAGTGGAGTTTCTCCATCAACACATCAAATATCAAACGTGTGGAGTTTCTCCATCAACACATTAAATGTCAAACGAGTGGAGTTTCTCCAACATCACATCAAATATCGAATGAGTGGAGTTTCTCCATCATCACATCAAATATCAAACGAGTGGAGTTTCTCCATCATCACATCAAATATGGAACGAGTGAAGTTTCTCCATCAACATATCAAATATCGAACGAGTGGAGTTTCTCCATCAACACATCAAATGTCAAACGAGTGGAGTTTCTCCATCATCACATCAAATATCGAATGAGTGAAGTTTCTCCATCAACATATCAAATGTCGAATGAGTGGAGTTTCTCCATCAAAACATCAAATATCGAATGAGTGGAGTTTCTCCATCTAAACATCAAATTTCAAATGAGTGGAGTTTCTCCATCAACATATCAAATGTCGAATGAGTGGAGTTTCTCCATCAACACATCAAATATCGAATGAGTGGAGTTTCTCCATATAAACATCAAATTTCAAATGAGTGGAGTTTCTCCATCAACACATCAAATATCAAATGAGTGGAGTTTCTCCATCAACACATCAAATATCAAATGAGTGGAGCTTCTCCATCAACACATCAAATGTCGAATGAGTGGAGTTTCTCCATCAACACATCAAATATCATATGAGTGGAGTTTTTCCATCATCACATCAAATATCGAACGAGTGGAGTTTCTCCATCATCACATCAAATATCGAACGAGTGTAGTTTTTCCACCATCACATCAAATATCGAACGACTGAAGTTTATCCATCGACATATCAAATATCGAACGAGTGGAGTTTCTCCATCAACACATCATATATCAAACGAGTGGAGTTTCTCCATCAACACATCAATTGTCAAACGAGTGGAGTTTCTCCATCAACACATCAAATATCAAACGAGTGGAGTTTCTTCATCAACATATCAAATATCAAACGATAGGAGTTTCTCCATCAACACATCAAATATCAAATGAGTGGAATTTCTCCATCAACACATCAAATATCGAATGAGTGGAGTTTCTCCAGCATCACATCAAATATCCAATGAGTGGAGTTTCTCCATCAACATATCAAATATCGAATGAGTGGAGTTTCTCCATCATCACATCAAATATCCAATGAATGGAGTTTCACCATCATCACATCAAATATCAAAAGAGTGGAGTTTCTCCATCAACATATCAAATATCAAACGAGTGGAGTTTCTCCATCAACACATCAAAGAACGAATGAGTGGAGTTTCTCCATCATCACATCAAATATCCAATGAGTGGAGTTTCTCCATCAACACATCAAATATCGAATGAGTGGAGTTTCTCCATCATCACATCAAATATCCAATGAGTGGAGTTTCTCCATCATCACATCAAATATCACATGAGTAGGGTAAGAATACTGATTCTGGCTCACTTTTCCCCATGTAAATGAATGGGGGATTTTCAGCGATTCATATTTTTTTCCCTAAAAATAAATCCCCTTTTTATCCCAAGGTATATTTATTTGTCTCCCCTTTTAACTTGGAGGTTGAACCTCATTGAATTGAACACCTGGGGGTTGAACAGCTCACTCATTGAACCTATAAAGATTTGTTCATTCTCAAATTCCTTCAATAGTTTAATTTTCTTTGCACAATAATCCCCATCTAAAATATTGACAAACAAAACATTTGAATCTTTATATTTTTTAAGATACCCCATTTGTGCCATTACGAAATGATAAACTTCTCTTAATGCTCTTGTTTGACCACCTCCTGAGCCACAGGTTATTTTTTGTTAAGCCCCGCCCACTTTTCTTTAAGCCCCGCCCACTTTCCACAAGGTATTCAATAAGCCCCGCCCACTTTTCTTTAAACCCCGCCCACTTTTGCTAAGCCCCGCCCACTTTTGCTAAGCTCCGCCCACTTTTCATAAGGTATTTTTTTCTAAGCCACGCCCACTTTTCCTCAGCCCCGCCCACTTTTGCTAAGCTCCGCCCACTTTTCATGAGGTATTTTTTCTAAGCCACGCCCACTTTTCCTAAGCCCCGCCCACTTTTGCTAAGCTCCGCCCGCTTTTCATAAGGTATTTTTCTAAGCCACGCCCACTTTCCCTAAGCTCCGCCTACTTTTGCTAAGCCCCGCCCACTCTTACATCATTTCCAGTTCATCTCTGACTCACAAAGAAATCACTAGAAAATTACAGGATGTTATGGTTTTGAAAAATTTCCCAATGAAGGCTTGCCTAGGCTTGCCCAGGGAATTTCCAAAGGAAACCACACCCACCAGTCTTTCTCTATAAAAGCTTCAAACCCAGGCTCCATTTTAAACATTTGTTTTTGCTGGCAATGGTGTTTTGTGTGCTTGTCTCGAACTCTCTGTCTTCTATGGAACTAAACCTTCAAGTTGATGAACTGGATTCAAACCTCTTATCTATTGAGGTAAGATTTTTTATTTTCCTATTTTCAAACTTTGATTGAAGCATACTCATTTAATAATTAAATAACTTAATTAATACATTCTTATTTTCTCTCACAGGAAATTGTGTCTGAAATACGAAATGAAAATACTGCTTTTGCTACAACTTGGGGGGAAATTGTTGGCTTGGTTGAAGACCTTATGAGCGACCAAGACCTTGAGTGGGATGACTTTGGTGTTCCTTGGAACTCTCTGTCTTGTATGGAACTAAACCTTCAAGTTGATGAACTGGATTCAAACCTCTTATCTATTGAGGTAAGATTTTTTATTTTCCTATTTTCAAACTTTGATTGAAGCATACTCATTTAATAATTAAATAACTTAATTAATACATTATTATTTTCTCTCACAGGAAATTGTGTCTGAAATACGAAATGAAAATACTGCTTTTGCTACAACTTGGGGCGAAATTGTTGGCTTGGTTGAAGACCTTATGAGCGACCAAGACCCACAGAACGAGTTCGTCCTTGATGACCCAACCAAAGAGTTATACCTTGGAGACCAGCAAAATCCTGAAAAAGAGTTTTACAGCAATAGTACTCATTGTGAGTTATCAAGACAATACCCACTGAACAAGTTATACCTTGATGAGCCAGAATACAAGTTTTACCTTGGAGACTCACAAATTTTGAAAAAATCAAGAAATGAGTTCTGCCTTGATGGTTTAAATAACTACCTTGGAGACTCAGGAAAAGGGTTCTGCCAAGATGGTTCTAAATATGGGGCCTACCTTGGAGACTCACAAATTTTGAAAAAATCAGTAAATGAGTTCTGCCTTGATGGTTTAAATAACTACCTTGGAGACTCAGGAAAAGGGTTCTGCCAAGATGGTTCTAAATATGGGGCCTACCTTGGAGACTCACAAATTTTGAAAAAATCAGTAAATGAGTTATCCTTAAGAGACTTTGTAAGTTGGTTTTACTTTGAATACTTGAAATGTGGGTTCTGGATTGATAATTCACAATGTGATACATATCTTGGAAACTCAACGGGAATGTGGTTATACCTTGAAGACTTGGAAAGTTGGGTTTATGTTGGACACTTGAAACTTTTTTGGGGGCTTTTATTTATTTATTTATTTATTTATTATTATTATTATTTTATTTATTTATATTTTGGAGACTTTTGGAGTTGCTATCACTCTTTGGGATCTAAACCTATCGATGTAGTTCTTTGTCAGATGGTGCTTGATGGGAGCAAGATCAAGAAAGTTCTGGGAAGAAAGTGCAGGCTTACTCCCCCTTTTTACGTCATCAAACCTGAAAGCCTTAAAAGACAGAATTGGAAGAAGAGAAAAAAACAAAAAATATACATTGTTCGTTCTGGGAAGAAAGTGCAGGCTTACTCCCCCTTTCTACGTCATCAAACCTGAAAGCCTTAAAAGACAGAATTGGAAGAAGAAAAAAAAACGTTAAAATATATATATATATATATATATATATATATATATATATATATATATATATATATATATATATATATATATATATATATATATATATATATGTGGAAATCTCATTTTGAAAAAGACATTGTGTTGGGCGAGGATTGAGTTGGGGTTGAGATTTTGAATGTGAGGGTTGGGGTTAAGATTTTGAATGTGAGGGTTGGGACACACACACATACACATCAACAAACAAAAGTTAAGCCTTGACTATTCAGTTGAGGATTCTGTGTTTGGGGTTCACAGATGTAAGAACGTCCACCCCTTGACACACATTATATACTGTTATACACCTCGGACTTGGCCCTCGAGTGTCCACAACGGTGTATAGTAGGAGGGAGTGAAGTGCCAACCTATTGCTCCCATTGCACACACACACACACACACAAACAAAAGTTAAGCCTTGACTATTCAGTTGAGGATTCTGTGTTTGGGGTTCACAGATGTAAGAACGTCCACCCCTTGACACACATTATATACTGTTATACACCTCGGACTTGGCCCTCGAGTGTCCACAAAGGTGTATTATCTGCTTAGTTTTGTCTTTTGTAATTCCTGTGAATAAAATGAACCTAAAATCTCTTCCCCTTCCAAATCATATATTTTATAAGTCCAAGGAACTGTATCTATTACATCAACAATTTTAAAAAGTTCTTTCGTCCATCGTTCAGTAAAACCCTTTTCAAAATGAGATTTCCACCTATATATTCTTACGATATCACCAACTTTGAACTTAGGTTTTCTGACATTAATCTCTTTTTCATATTTTAATTTTGTAAATGTTTCTGATGGCTTCATATTCGTTGACGTGTGAATCGTGTCATTATACTTATCCACAATATCCTGAATAAAAGATGACCATTGTTGTGAACCGAGTTGTGTGAATTTTTTATATAGTCTCTCTTTTAAGGTACGATTAAAACGTTCAACAACAACTGCCTTCCCTTCATTAAAGGTACTGTATAATGTAATACTGTTATTTTTTAGAAAATTCATAAATGTCTTGTTATAAAACTCTCTACCCTCATCAGTCCACAATTTCTTAGGTTTTCTCTTACTTTTATTAAATATCTGTTGAAAAGCTAACATAAGAGTATTACCTGTTTTGTTTTTTAAAGGGACAACCCACGCATATCTACTGCTCAAATCAATAACGGTTAAAGCATACTTGTACCCCTTATCATTATTGAGTTCAATCAAATCAGCAGACCAGATATAATCAACTTCCTTGGAATAAACTTTCCTTCTCTGAAACTTTGTGAATATTGGTTTATGTAATTCATCAGCTAATTGCTCTTCAGTCTTAATAGCATCATTAGAGCCTATGAGTTTTTTGAATTTCCAAGTCCAAGTTTCAATTTAGCACTAATCATCTTCTTCACGATGAACCTATCAACTTTTTCTCTCAAGGTTGGATTTTGTATCAGAGACAAATTATACAACATTTCTCTATCGGCTTCATGCTTTTCTTCCAACGTTGTGGTATTCCCATAATCAATATCGTGTCTCATGCACACTTCATCAACTCTATTGATTGGTTTACTCCAGGATTTAGGATTGTCTGCCTCATCTAATCTTTTATCCAAGTTTGTGCCTGGACCACAGAAAGAATACCCTGGAAGATGTAATTCCCTGGTATTCCAGTAGTTGTAAATTTACTTCCTGATAAAAACTTTTGTATATCTCCTCCGAGTTTGTGTTTGGAGATAAATTGATTTTTTTGAACCACACACCGAACATATACCTTTTTGTATAACCCTGTTATTTTTACTTTTAATATATGAAATATTTTTAGTATTAGTTTTCTTTTTACATTTGAGACAATAACTCATTTATTTATGAGAAAAATTTCTGCAGAGTGCAAAAACCTTTTTAGTTTCCAACATGCACATTTGAATCTTAATTTTTAAAACATAAAGAATCCTTAGAAATGCCTTCACTCTCTCCTCCATTTATTTAAGAAAAAACTTGAATTAAAATGAATAGCTTGACGATGCTAATAGTTTTGTTGAAAGTATTGCAAATAGACTTGTTAATTCTTTGTATTCCCCCTGGTGGGTTGAGTTATTTTCTGTAATATCTCTATTCTTTTTTGAATCTCACTGGTTTCCATATTTTGATATTTATTTTGTCTCCCTATCTCTCTTCTCCCTCTCCTCCCTCTCTCTCTTCTCTTTTTCCTCCTTCTCTTTCTTCTCTCTTTCCTCCTTCTCTCTCTTCTCCTTTTCCTCCTTCTCTTTCTTCTCCCTCTCTCTCTTCTCTCTTTCCTCCCTCTCTCTATTCTCTCTTTCCTCCTTCTCTCTCTCCTCCTTCTCCTTTTCCTCCTCTTCCCTCTTCTTCAACTCCTTCCTCATCCCTTACTATACTTGAATCGTTTACACCCCATAGAATATTATACATATATTCATCAGGATTTCTTGTTATTCCTGTATCCAAAATAATTTTTTTTACAACAGGAAACCAATAAAATTTCTTTTGAATTTCTAAAAGAGCCTTACCTTTTCTTAACCTTATAATTTTTTCATTATTTAACATTCTAATTAAATCTAAAGTTGTCGGTTTATCAACATCAGCATAATGCCAATCTTTTATTGAAAATACCTCATTCTTATGTTGTAGAACATATTTATTAAAATACCGAATACCCTTTTCTTGAAGGTATGCTTGAACACAGAAATGATAATTTTCTTGAAGCCTTCTTGCTGTCATTTATGTATTAGAAATATATGTTAGAATAATATTATGGCACAAAACACCTCCCCATCTTCCCATAGTTAAATCATTTTGTATTTCCTTACTTATTATATATAATCCTGTTTTTTTCTGTTTTCATGAGATAAACAAGGGCAAAACCATTATTATATTTACCCTTATTAAATTCTTTTATTTGTTGTTTACTAATCGTGGCTCCACAAAACTCATTCTCGATACCAAGTGGATAATATTCTTCCTTACGAGACTGATTTAATTGTTCCAGGTCTTCGAGGTTAATTTTAAATGACCAATTATACCCTAAATCATTCATATCATACCCCCATTGTTCTATTCTCATACAAACGATACGCCCTTCTTTATAAAAATTTATTTTAATTCGAACTGTGAATTCTGTATGACCTGGAGATAATATCAACACTTCTGTATCTTTAGAATACACAGCCGTTTTATTTAAGTATATATATTGTGATAAATCGCTTAATCTCACCAAGTCATTCGCGTCAGTCGGGCTTGGATAATTTTTTAATTTATAAGCATTTTTCATGTTAATATTTTTGTTTATATTATATTTATGTCGTTCAGCCTGTGCCTTTGTGTAATAATTTGATAAATCAATATCCAGTTCTTGAGATACACCAAAGATAGAACCATCTTTACCAACATAAGTCATTTATATTAGATTAAAAATAATATCATAAAATTTTTATTTTTGTTGAGTTGAAATAACACATATAGACATAATTGACCACAACACTTGGAATTTAATTCTTGGACTTGAAATGTTTGATAAACACCATTCTGTAAGAATTTTATGACTTCAAAAGGTGGTGGAAGACCAAAACTATCAAAATAATATTTGTCTTGACTATTAAAAATACAAACCCAATGAGAACCGTTCCCATCATTATCTTCTAAGTTCATAATAATATTCTTTGTATGTTTCGACACATTTGTTAATTCATCTCTCATACAAATAACCATATTATGAATTTTTAATTTCTTACAATATTTGGCAAGTTGTAAATTTGATGTTGTATTCTTTCCAAATTCTTTCAACCACTCATCAATGCTCATTTATTTATTAGAAAGATATAATCCATTACCTCTTTTCATTAATTTTACACCTGCTTGTGCTATAGAAGAAAGCATATCTCCAACTAACAATCTCGCTTTATCAGGCAGACCTTCAAGTTTTTCAGCAAAATCTACAATTACACCACTTCCACTAATTTGTTTCTCCAACTCTTTGTTATGTCTTTCCAATTCTTTTTGAGCCTGGAGTTGAGCCTTCCTTTCGTTGGCAGTTTTGACCGCTGTTGAAATACCACCCGTCAATGCTCCAACCGCACTTAAACCAGCAAATAAAGGAATTAGAAATGGGAGAAATCCTCCACTCGTCTCTCTTATTGAATATTTTTTCAACATTGGTTTTGTCATTTTAATTTTAAGTGAGCCAGTGTCATTCAAGATTTTAACCTGTTCTCTTGTGAGCAAAACATCAATTCTTACTGCTCCTTTTCTCTGAATTGTATTAACGTTAATCGTACAAGGCTTTTGATTTTGAACACAAGATGATAGTTTATGAAGATTGATTTGATTAACATATACCCCAGTTGGTACTTTGCCACTCATTTATTTAACAAAAAATTATGTGAGACTAATCATCACACCATTATCTGTATTAATCTGCAATTCTGTTTCTTCCAAAAGCAAACAATATGTATCAACTTCTTCACTCTCTCCTCTTTCAATGTATAGGGAAGTATCCACTCGATTAGACTTTATAGTTTCTTTTTGAGCGCTCAGGTCAAACGTATAGATTGTATACAAACTTTTAAATGCTGTCATATCCAAAATAGGTTCTTTATTTCCATTACTTTCACACACCTTTTGGTAAGACTTGTATGCTTCAGCAAAATCATTTTTTTCCCAATTAATTTCCAATCTATCTCGTGGATAAAATGTTCCATCTAGAGAAACGCGAAGTTGTTTCACCTTAGCATTATCACTCAATGCATTATTCTTATCAGTCGCAGTATCACCATCTGGCTTTTTAAAAATCATCCACAGATATCGTGGCTTTCCTTCCAGAACACCCAAATTCCACGTGTAAGTAGTTTGATTGAGTTTAACGTGTTGACATCTTCTTTTGAGGTATGATACACTGAGTGGTTTCTTTGAGTTAAGTCTTCGATTCAACATCTCTTCTGTTTTAAGATTAGGAGTATATTCACTGATATACCAACTCATCTCCTCAATTACAAATTTATTCTGATCACCAAAAGCATTACCAACACCAAAAAGCAATCTATTTTCATTATCATTCCTTTGTAGTTGAAATCTAATTTTAAGACCATACAGAACTTTATCATAATCACAAAATCCAAATATACCTTTAAGAGGAACTGCCACAGTAAAACTATTTTCTGCTTTTGTATCATCATTATACATTCCTTTCCTTTGAATATATCCAGGGTCTGTGTTTGTTCCCGTTGACATATCAGGAATAAAACCTTCGACAGACCCCTTTCCCATTCTATCACTGAATGTATAGAGTGTAAATTTCATCATTTCAGATACAGCAGAGACATAATCAACCGCTTCAACTTCTTGTGTTCCAATATACAATCGCACACTATCAAACATTTTCCAGAAGAAATCATTTACAAGTGTAGCGTTTGTGTTATTCCCAGCCTTAGTGAATTTAAATTTACACAACAAGAAACTTTCGGAGAGATTCAAATAGGTTTGTTGATTATTTATTTCAAAACTTTTTGTACCATTTGTATTCCAGTCTGTTCCAGTTATTGCATTTACCTTGAAGTAATCTTCTTTTTTAGTGGAGTTTGAGATAATAATAGTATCATCCAAATCATAGATACTATCAATTGCTTCCATACTTGTATTTATTTAGGAAAAAAGATGTTAAAACTTTTGAAACCCTGATCCAAGTATTTGAATTATTTTCTGTCGTTCTTGGGGGGACAACTGAGTTTTACCTTTCTTAATTTCTTTTATTGCTTGTAATTTATGCATTCTTTCTGAGCATCTTTTATACTCTTTACAGCACCTGCTACATTTCCCACAGCAGAAGCAGTTGAACCAATTAGGTCTTTATGTTTAAGAATAGTTGAACCAATACCCATGAGAGTATCAATTATCCCATCTCCTCTAAATTGATGTCCAACACCCCTTTGTCTCTTAGGTTTATAGTATCCTCTACCAAGATACATACCTTCACCCTTGTAGTACGGGGAAAGGAACATCCCATCCCCTGTAATTATTTTATATTTTCCCAACTCGTGCTTCCTCACAATAACCATCGTATTTATTTATTGAAAAACTTCACGTAGGTGAATTCTGATGGATATAACTTCTCCATTAAAAGAAATCACACGATTATCTTGGTCGGTTATCCTAAAATTTACTCTGTGTATGGTTTTTCCTGACACAGGTAGATAAACCAAATTTTTAGGCTCCATATTGAATTTATAACCAATTGGGGTTGAGTATGCGCTGAATGAAAATATTGTATTTGTTTTTATTCCATCATTATAAGCACCATCAATCAAATCACAGTGAATTAACACCGAATTTATTCCTGAGGATATTTGAATGACATTATCACTGTAAAACGTCCCATTAGTTTCAATCTTTTTTGAGGAGAAACCTAATAACTCTCTAAATGAATTATCAATTGTGAAATCAACCTTGTAGTTATTTTTAACTTTTATCGTTGATTTTGAAGTATGTTTTTGAATGTTTATAACAATATTTTTTGGTTCATCACCCTGTTCTTTCATAAGACGAGCAATTTCGGAAGATATTTGAGAAATCTCGTATGCTCCAGGTGAGACTGTTATCGTTTTGTATCCACTTCCCGGATTATAACTAAACTTGTCATTTTTCTCGGTTATATTAAATAAGGTATTATAAGTCTCCATGGACAATAAAGATGCCTCATATTCTTTTGTTGTGTCAAGTTGTAGTGGGTATGGGAATGAAGATGTGTGGTCGCTTGTTGTGAAATTAAAACTCAGGATTGTGCTTCTCATCTTATTTAATATGAGATAAAATGTCTTTATATTGACATTTATTAATTATTTTCATGTTCATCAACTGGTCTAAAATGGCTGATGCTTCATTAAAACAATTGTTATTTCCAGCCTTCTTACTGCCGAACAACAATAACAGTCTATTAACTAATTGCGATGGGTCATTTGGAAGAAAACTAATACCTGAACCAAGGATACTTAAAGCCTGAATAATGTGTTTCTCCTTCTCATTCTTCCTACTTTTACCAGAAAGAATAACCTTATAATTTAGAGTGTTCAGCAAATCAATATATACTCTATCATCATTATTTTCCATATCCAATGGTTTATCAATATACTTTGATTCATCCCTCACAGTTGAACCTTGTCTTCCATCTTTTGTGAGAAGAAACATTAATCTCGGAGTTAGTTTAACAGGGCGTTGAGCAGAACTTAAGAACCTTAATTCATCATTAAATATCAATACCTTTTCTTGAACAAGATGAAATATTGCTGGTTGTTCTGTTGGAATGAGTCCTGCTTTGGTTTTTGAATCCGCTGAATATTCATTGTTTTGAACAGCATTCACAATATAATCAGGGGGTTGATTAATCTCTTCCAGTTGTTGAAATAAACCTTCATCATGATATTCTAATTCTCCTAAATGCTCTAATTCTTCCTCCGTCATTTGACTGAAATCTTTTAACATTTGAAGCTTTCTAGGAGTATATTCTACTGTGGGAACTGTGGAAACATCTTTCATTTTTTCTTGGGAAGTTTTTAAAAGTGGTTTAAAAAATTTCTCTTGTTTTTTTTCAAATGCTTCTTCGCCCGTTAGTTTCTGTCTGCGTTTCTTCTTTATGTCTTCCTGTTGTTTTACAACTTTTGAAACCAACTCTTGATGTTCCTTAAATCTTCTTGCTCTTTCTTTTGTATCCATTTATTTATTGTAAAATATCATTTAATGAATTGTAAAGATCAACAGGGAAATTTTCCTTTTCTTCATCATTCAAGTAGATGTGTTCAAATAAATCCTTTTCTTTAAATATTTCATCAAATTCTTTATTAACATTAATGCGAGTTGTAATTTCTTCTTCACTAATCCTTGCATCTCTGCTTTTCATACGTTTGTGTTGAGTTTCTTCATCAACATCAAAACCGAATGATAAAATCTTCACTCCGCTCAGATATTTAATAATTTGTCTCGTTCCTTCTGGATTAGTTTCTAATATCCCAACACCACCAGATTTTAGTTTCTTTAACTCACTCTTACAATGTGAATATTTTGTTGTACCAAGAGAAACCTCCTCAAATATTTGTCCTTCATTCCTCAATCGCATATGTTCCTCCACTGAAATATAGTGATAATCTTCACCTTTTACTTCTCCAGGTCTTATTGCTCTAGTTGTTGTTGATACAATGCGTATCACGGGGTGTTTTTAAGTAAATTTACAATATTCTCATTTGTACTACACAAGAACCTTGATTTATGAAAGTTTTTTCCAGAAGCAGATTTACCCACAAGATTTATAATAATAGTTGTCATTTATATATGTAGTTGTTTATAAAACAAAAAATATATCCCTTAATATCTCATCTTGTTTCACAACAATATATTTATATTTTTCAGTCGTGTGCTTCATATAATCCTCAAATTTCTTTTTACTACATAATGTAGAACAATTATCTCTCCAAAAATTATTGATATCTATTGAATTTAACTTGAATAAAATAAAAGTATTAGCATTGTTTCTGATGGAACGACGAGGAAGTTGAAAGTACGATTGACTAAGATAAATACAATTACAAGAAGAATGTCTCCCTCTTGTGTAGTAGCTGTCCATTACCGTTTGGTTTCTCTCATTAACACAATCATCAAAGATAACGAGGTTCTTTTTTGATTTATCCAAATCTTGGGGAGACGGTATATCATCCGTATTATCACTAAGAATACAAGTTATAAGATTTGATTTCTTTTTACATCTCTGTGTATCACAAAATAGTTGAATTATATCTTCAATGTTATAATCATTTAGGTTTTTTTGACGTTTAAATAAACCTATTATATCTTCTTTTGAAGACCAGCATTAAAACCTTGTGAGAGTAGTTGATACTCTGGTTGAAAACTCGACTTTGTGAAAATTATTAAATTATCATAATCTAAAAAGTTGGGAGTGAGGAGCATTTTTAAAAGTAAGCAGGTTTTTCCACATCCACTTGAACCAACTATGAGACATCTTAATGAATTTGGGAGATTTTTATGGTTGTTAAATTTTATCTTATTTTCCCAAATAGGTAAAAAATCATTCATTTATATATTTGAAAAACAGGTTATTTAATTTATTATTGGCTTTTTAGAAACTCTATATTTTATCCTAAGTTCAGGTTTAATTTCAAGATAATCCATTATTTTATTTATACAATATCTTGTGTTGATATTTCCCTGAAAATTACATCCATGAATAATATACAACAACAATCCTTTGAACATTTCTCTTATACGTTCAGTTTCTTCCCTTGTAAGGAAAGGTGTGTTATCATCCTCATACTTTACATTCATTTCTCTAATCAATCTTGTAAAGTAATTCATTTTTGGTGTAAATCTAAAAGAATTATTTTCCTTTTTATATTTTTTATTATCATTAATTAGAAGATAATCACAGAATATACATTGTTTATAGGCTTTTGACTCTGTGTTTAATCCCCGTCTTTCACACACAGGACAATTCTCAAATTTGTCATATGGAGAATCAGGAAAGTCTAGCATATTTATAAAGTAAAACTTTACTTAAACTGAAATTCATCTATACTTACAGTTGTATATTACCATCGATATCGATATACTTTTTTCATTATCAGATTCAACGACAACATTTTTTATATTAAAGGTAATTTTAAAATTATCGTTAACTACTATTGAACGAAATGTCATTTCACCTGATATATTAACATCCTTTATTTCATCAGGATTTACATCTTTAGGGTTGTTGAAAAAAATACAAATTTCTCCTTGCATATTACAGATGGTCTTATCTTTTCTTTCTAAAGCTTCATCCATAAGGTTTTTGTTCTTTGATACTTTTTCTTGTTTCATTGCTTTTTCTAGTTTTGAATATATTACTAGAAGGAGAGGAGAAACTTTTGTTAGAGATACTTTAATTGATGTTCTACCAGGTATACTAAAAGCCCTTCCACTGAAGGAAATTGAAGAACTCATATTATTTACCATAATAGTTTTTATCCAATAGTTGTTATATTTATCTTTGTTCAATTTTACATCCTTGACATATTTCTCAGTATCTTTAACAGATGAAGAGATTGATTGAAACTTGTCTTTTGTGTCTTGAAACATTGTATTTATTAAGTGAAAAAGTTGGAGGATAAAATGTTTTTAAGCACAGATTCACCTATAAATTAAACGAAATTTTCATCAAGAAAATTTTAGTTTAAGCAAAGTTTTATTCTATAAATATGGTGAATACAACGTACTGCGATGTTTGTAATCACGAATATAAACATTATAGAAAACACCTCCGAACCAACAAACACACATTTAATCTATTTCATCAAATATCTCCTCTTGAGTTGGAAAGAAAACATTGTGATATCTGTTCAAAGGATGTTTTGAAGAGTAGTTATAATAAAAATCTTCAATCACAAAAACACAAGAAAAATGAGTTTAAAGTAAAGGGAGACTATTATATTGAAAACACTGATGAGGCATTTAAAGGGCATATAAAAATAAGGATTTTTCAATTTGGAGAACCCGGTCCATCATCAATAGCTGAATCAATTGAAATAGTGAAACCCGATGTTGAAAAATTTATTAAAAAGACATTAAAAGAAATGAAAACTTTAAAGTTTTATATGGGAGTGAAAATGAATATGAAAAGACAAGATGAAGAACAAACTCCTTATATGAGAACAGATCTTCATTTTATAACATCATTTCAAGATTTTTTGAATAGTGGGGTTTATGAAGAACTATCAAGACAAGAGGAGGATGTTGATAATACAGTGGTAGGAAGTGGATTCAATATTTAAAAAATCATCTTTTTAGATATACACATTCTAAAATCAAACCCTCTTAAAGCTTCTTCTTATATTGAATTACCAAAAGAAATAAAACTAAAGAAGGCAGTTGTTAATATTAAGAACAATGATAATAAATGTTTTCTCTGGTCTGTTCTTGCTCACTTACATCCACCAAAATGTAATTCAGAAAGAGTAAAACAATATATGAAATATGAGAATACCTTGGACATTAAAGATTTTAAATTCCCAATGCCATTAACAGATATTCCTAAATTTGAGAAAAAGAATAATCTTTCTATTAATGTATATGGATTAACGGATACAAACAAAGTTCAAATATTAAAAATTTCAAACAACTATAAAAATGAAGAAACACACATTGACCTTTTATATTTTAGTGTTGGAAAGAATTCACATTACACATACATCAATAATTTATCAAGATTAATCTCTTCTCAGGTATTCAGAACAGCAAACAAAATATATCCTTGTAAGCGATGTCTTAATTCATTTCATACAAAAGAACGATTAGAACAACATTCAAAATATTGTAGTAATCATAAATCAGCTGTAATTACAATGCCTAAACCTGGTGAAAAGATTTATTTTGAAGATTATAATAAATCTATCATGCACCCATTTGTGATATACGCTGATTTTGAATGTATCCTTAAAAAGATAAATACTGCTTCTCCTAATCCAAAAGAACCATATACAAATAAATATCAAAAACATATTCCTTGTGGTTTCTGTTATTATATCAAATCATCTGTTGGAGAAAAGTATAACAAACTTGAACATTATCATGGAAAAAATGCTTCACAAGAGTTTGTAAAACGATTAGAAAAGGATTGTATAAGACTCACTAAATTAATGAAAGAAACAAATGAACCGATGAAATTAACCAAAGAAGAAAAATTAGAATTTAGAATGAACAATATCTGTCATATTTGTGAGGGGGAAATTAAGGAGTCTAAAGTTAGAGACCATTGTCATCTTACTGGTAAATATAGAGGTCCCGCTCATTCCTGTTGTAATCTTAATTATAAATTACCTTCTTTTATTCCAGTCTTTCTTCACAACAGCGCCAACTATGATACACATCTATTTATAAATGAACTTTCAAAAACACCAGGGAATATTTCTGCTATAACAAACACAAGTCAAAAGTATATTTCATTTTCAAAAATGATATTCACAAAACCTTTAACTCGTATTAGGTTTTTAGATTCTTACAAGTTTATGGGAACACCACTAGCCTACCTCGCATCAAATCTAAGCTCCACGGACTCTTTTCCAAATCTTAATTCATTCTTTCCAAAAGAGGAAATTCTCACTCAAGAGGAAATTCAGATTAAAGAGAGAATTCAAAGTAAAGAGGAAACTCTAATTAATGAAGAAATTCTAACTGAAGATGAAATTCTAATTATAAAGAAAATTCGAACTAAAGAGGAAATTCAGATTAAAGATGAAATTCTGATTAAAGAAGGAATTCTTACGAGAGAGGAAATTCAAACAAGGAATGAAATTCAAAGTAAAGAGAAAATTCTTACAAGTAAGGGAATTTATCCTTATGATTATATGGATTCATTTATGAGATTTAAAGAAACACAACTTCCTTCAAAAGAAAGTTTCTATAATAACCTTTATGAAGAAGAGATAAGTGATAAGGAATATAAACACGCACAAGAAATATGGAAAATATTTAAGATAAAGAACCTTGGAGAATATCACGATTTATATCTAAAAACAGATGTTTTATTGTTAGCTGATGTGTTTGAAGCTTTTAGATCACTCTGTCATAATAAAAATTGTTATGGATTAGATCCTGCCCACTATTTCACAGCTCCTGGTTTAGCTTGGAGTGCAATGTTGAAAATGACAAAACAAGATATAGATTTAATCAGTGATGTGGATATGCTTTTGATGATTGAGAAGTCCAAGAGAGGTGGAATATCACAAGTATGTTCAAAAAGATATGCTAAAGCAAATAATAAATATCTTCCAAATTATGATAGTGAAAAAGATAGTAATTATTTGATGTATTTTGATGCTAATAATTTGTATGGATGGGCAATGTCTCAATCTCTGCCTTATGGTAAATTAGAGTGGGTGGAAGAAAAGGATTATGAAAAGGCTTTGATGAATATTGTTATTTCTTCTCAAGAGGAATTGAATGACGAAGAAGAAGGTTATTATTTTGAAGTTGATTTGAGGTACCCGAGTGATCTTCATAATAAGCATAAAGATCTTCCTTTTGCATGTGAGAAAGAAACTCCAAAGAAAGAATGGTTAAGTGATTATCATAAAAGTTTTAATATTAAAGGCAAATCAACAGAAAAGTTATTAACAACATTCTATGATAAAGAGGGATATGTTTTACATCAGAGAAGCTTAAAACAGTTTTTGAGAGAAGGATTGAGAGAAGCTAAAATTCATAGAGTTTTAAAATTTAAACAAAGTCCTTGGGTGAAAAAGTATATTGAATTTAATACAGATATGAGAGCAAATACAAAAGTAAAATTTGAAGGGGACTTTTATAAATTAATGAATAATGCTGTATTTGGAAAGACTATGGAAAATGTTAGAAACAGGCAAAACATTAGATTCGCAACATCTTGGAAAGAAGCTTCGAGATTGATAAATAAACCAAGTTTTGAGAGAGAAGAGGTTTTTTCAGAGAACTTTTCTGCAATTCATATGAAAAAGGAAAGAATTGTAATGGATAAACCAATTTATATTGGAACAGCAGTTCTTGATTTATCAAAGATATTGATGTATGATTATTTGTATAATGACTTAAAGAAAGAGTATGGTGAAAATGTTTCATTGTTGTATATGGATACTGATAGTTTTATCCTAGATATAAAAACTGATGATGTTTATGAAGATATGAAGAAAAATATTGGAGTATATGATACAAGTAATTTCAGCAAGAAGAGTGAGTTATTTTCCAAAAAGAATGAAAAGGTTATTGGTAAGTTTAAGGATGAGTTGGGTGGAAAAGTAATGAGTGAGTTTATTGGATTGAGAGCAAAGGCATATGCTTATAAGTATGGTGAACAGATTGATAAGAGGTTAAAGGGAATAAAGAAATATGTAATAAAGAAATCAATAACTTTTAGAAATTATTATAATTGTTTGATGAATAAGAAAGCAGAATATAGGAAAATGAATACAATAAGAAGTTATAAACATAACATATATAGTGAAGAAGTAAATAAAAAGGCATTAGGAGCCTTTGATGATAAGAGATTTATTTTAGATAATGGAATAGATTGTGTTCCATATGGATATTGTATGATAGAGTGTATAAAATAGATTATGTTTTAACGATGGGAAGATGGGTTAGGGTTTTTTAAGGGCTACCGCCGCCTTTTTCACAATATATAAATGGTTAAACCAAGTATTAATCAAACTAAAGAGTGGAGAAAATCTCAGTCTTGGTATATAAATGGAAAACATAATGAATGTGAAAAATATCAAATAAGTCTTATTGAAAAAATAACTAAAACAAAGGTAAATAAAACAAATAAGCGAATTAATTTAAAAACTAGTAAGTTAGAGGATGTAAAGAAAAAATGAATATCCTTGAATGGACTGAAAACTTTGATGGTTATCAATTGAACAATGAAAAAACAATTTACTATAATCTCAAAATGATATGTGGCTCAGGAGGTGGTCAAACAAGAGCATTAAGAGAAGTTTATCATTTCGTAATGGCACAAATGGGGTATCTTAAAAAATATAAAGATTCAAATGTTTTGTTTGTCAATATTTTAGATGGGGATTATTGTGCAAAGAAAATTAAACTATTGAAGGAATTTGAGAATGAACAAATCTTTATAGGTTCAATGAGTGAGCTGTTCAACCCCCAGGTGTTCAATTCAATGAGGTTCAACCTCCAAGTTAAAAGGGGAGACAAATAAATATACCTTGGGATAAAAAGGGGATTTATTTTTAGGGAAAAAAATATGAATCGCTGAAAATCCCCCATTCATTTACATGGGGAAAAGTGAGCCAGAATCAGTATTCTTACCCTACTCACATGAGTGGAGTTTCAAAATCAACACATCAAAGATCAAACGAGTGGAGTTTCTAAATCAACACATCAAATTTCAAATGGTAGGAGTTTCTTCATCAACACATCAAATATCGAATGAGTGGAGTTTCTCCATCATCATATCAAATATCGAAAGGGTGGAGATTCTCAAACAACACATCAAATATTGAAAGAGTGGAGTTTCTCCCTCAACACATCAAATATCAAACGAGTGGAGTTCCTCCATTGTCACATCAAGTATTGATTGAGTGGAGTTTTGAAAAAAAACATCAAATATCGAACGAGTGGAGTTTCTCCATCAACATACCAAATATCAAATGAGTGGAGTTTCTCCATCATCACATCAAATATCGAATGAGTGGAGTTTCTCCATCATCACATCAAATATCAAACGAGTGGAGTTTCTCCATCAACACATCAAATGTCAAACGAGTGGAGTTTCTCCATCAACACATCAAATATCAAATGAGTGGAGTCTCTGCATCAACACATTAAATCTCAAACGACTGGAGTTTCTCCATCATCACTTCAAATATCAAACGAGTGAAGTTTCTCCATCAACACATCAAATGTCAAACGAGTGGAGTTTCTCCATCAACACATCAAATATCAAACGTGTGGAGTTTCTCCATCAACACATTAAATGTCAAACGAGTGGAGTTTCTCCAACATCACATCAAATATCGAATGAGTGGAGTTTCTCCATCATCACATCAAATATCAAACGAGTGGAGTTTCTCCATCATCACATCAAATATGGAACGAGTGAAGTTTCTCCATCAACATATCAAATATCAAACGAGTGGAGTTTCCCCATCAACACATCAAATGTCAAACGAGTGGAGTTTCTCCATCATCACATCAAATATCGAACGAGTGAAGTTTCTCCATCAACATATCAAATGTCGAATGAGTGGATTTTCTCCATCAACACATCAAAGATCAAACTAGTGGAGTTTCTCCATCAACACATCAAATATCGAATGAGTCGAGTTTCTCCATCAACACATCAAATGTCGAATGAGTGGAGTTTCTCCATCAACACATCAAATATCAAACGAGTGGAGTGTCTCCATCAACACATCAAATATCAAACGAGTGGAGTTTCTCCATCAACACATCAAATATCGAATGAGATGAGTTTCTCGAACAACACATCAAATATCAAACGAGTGGAGTTTCTCCATCAAAACATCAAATATCAAATGAGTGGAGTTTCTCCATCAACACATCAAATATCAAATGAGTGGAGTTTCTTCATCAACACATCAAATATCAAACGAGTGGAGTTTCTCCATCAAAACATCAAATATCAAATGAGTGGAGTTTCTCCATCAACACATCAAATCTCGAAAGAGTGGAGTTTCTCCATCAACACATCAAATCTCAAACGGGTCGAGTTTCTCCATCAACACATCAAATATCGAACGAGTGAAGGTTCTCCATCAACATATCAAATATGGAACGAGTGAAGTTTCTCCATCAACACATCAAATATCAAATGAGTGGAGTTTCTCCATCAACACATCAAATATCAAATGAGTGGAGTTTCTTCATCAACACATCAAATATCAAATGAGTGGAGTTTCTCCATCAAAACATCAAATCTCAAATGAGTGGAGTTTCTCCATCAACACATCAAATCTCGAAAGAGTGGAGTTTCTCCATCAACACATCAAATCTCAAACGGGTCGAGTTTCTCCATCAACACATCAAATATCGAACGAGTGAAGGTTCTCCATCAACATATCAAATATGGAACGAGTGAAGTTTCTCCATCAACACATCAAATCTCAAATGAGTGGAGTTTCTCCATCTACACATCAAATATCAAACGAGTGGAGTTTCTCCATCATCACATCAAATATCAAACGAGTGGAGTTTCTCCATCATCACATCAAATATCAAACGAGTGGAGTTTCTCCATCAACACATCAAATATCGAATGAGTGGAGTTTCTCCATCATCACATCAAATATCGAACGAGTGCAGTTTTTCCATCATCACATCAAATATCGAACGAGTGAAGTTTCTCCATCGACATATCAAATATCGAACGAGTGGAGTTTCTCCATCAACACATCAAATATCGAATGAGTGGAGTTTCTCCTTCCACACATCAAATATCGAACGAGTGAAGGTTCTCCATCAACATATTAAATATGGAACGAGTTAAGTTTCTCCATCAACACATCAAATCTCAAATGAGTGGAGTTTCTCCATCTGCACATCAAATATCAAACGAGTGGAGTTTCTCCATCATCACATCAAATATCAAACGATTGGAGTTTCTCCATCATCACATCAAATATCAAACGAGTGGAGTTTCTCCATCAACACATCAAATATCAAATGAGTGGAGTTTTTCCATCATCACATCAAATATCGAACGAGTGGAGTTTCTCCATCATCACATCAAATATCGAACGAGTGCAGTTTTTCCACCATCACATCAAATATCGAACGACTGAAGTTTCTCCATCAACATATCAAATATCGAACGAGTGGAGTTTCTCCATCAACACATCAAATATCAAACGAGTGGAGTTTCTCCATCAACACATCAAATATCAAACGAGTGGAGTTTCTTCATCAACATATCAAATATCAAACGATAGGAGTTACTCCATCAACACATCAAATATCAAATGAGTGGAATTTCTCCATCAACACATCAAATATCGAATGAGTGGAGTTTCTCCAGCATCACATCAAATATCCAATGAGTGGAGTTTCTCCATCAACATATCAAATATCCAATGAGTGGAGTTTCTCCATCATCACATCAAATATCCAATGAGTGGAGTTTCTCCATCATCAGATCAAATATCAAACGAGTGGAGTTTCTCCATCAACATATCAAATATCAAACGAGTGGAGTTTCTCCATCAACACATCAAAGAACGAATGAGTGGAGTTTCTCCATCATCACATCAAATATCCAATGAGTGGAGTTTCTCCATAAACACATCAAATATCGAATGAGTGGAGTTTCTCCATCATCACATCAAATATCCAATGAGTGGAGTTTCTCCATCATCACATTAAATATCAAAAGAGTGGAGTTTCTCGATCATCACATAAAAATATCAAAAGAGTGGAGTTTCTCCATCAACACATCAAATATCAAACGACTGGAGTTTCTCCATTATCACATCAAATATCAAATGAGTGGAGTTTCTCCATCAT
>NW_028222619.1:12500-25000 GCF_056783735.1 Eptatretus burgeri | reverse complement strand
CATTGCACTCCAAGCTAAACCAGGAGCTGTGAAATAGTGGGCAGGGTCTAATCCATAACAATTTTTATTATGACAGAGTGTTCTAAAAGCCTCAAACACATCAGCTAACAATAAAACATCTGTTTTTAGATATAAATCTGGATATTCTCCAAGGTTCTTTATCTTAAATAATTTCCATATTTCTTGTGCGTGTTTATATTCCTTATCACTTATCTCTTCTTCATAAAGGTTATTATAGAAACTTTCTTTTGATGGAAGTTGTGTTTCTTTAAATCTCATAAATGAATCCATATAATCATAAGGATAAATTCCCTTACTTGTAAGAATTTTCTCTTTACTTTGAATTTCATTCCTTGTTTGAATTTCCTCTCTCGTAAGAATTCCTTCTTTAATCAGAATTTCATCTTTAATCAGAATTTCCTCTTTAGTTAGAATTTCATTCATTGTTCGAATTTTCTTTATGATTAGAATTTCATCTTCAGTTAGAATTTCTTCATTAATTACAGTTTCCTCTTTACTTTGAATTCTCTCTTTAATCTGAATTTCCTCTTTAGTGAGAATTTCCTCTTTTGGAAAGAATGAATTAAGATTTGGAAAAGAGTCCGTGGAGTTTAGATTTGATGCGAGGTAGGCTAGTGGTGTTCCCATAAACTTGTAAGAATCTAGAAACCTAATACGAGTTAAAGGTTTTGTGAATATCATTTTTGAAAAATGAAATATACTTTTGACTTGTGTTTGTTATGGCAGAAATATTCCCTGGTGTTTTTGAAAGTTCATTTATAAATAGATGTGTATCATAGTTGGCGCTGTTGTGAAGAAAGACTGGAATAAAAGAAGGTAATTTATAATTAAGATTACAACAGGAATGAGCGGGACCTCTATATTTACCAGTAAGATGACAATGGCCTCTAACTTTAGACTCCTTAATTTCCCCCTCACAAATATGACAGATATTGTTCATTCTAAATTCTAATTTTTCTTCTTTGGTTAATTTCATCGGTTCATTTGTTTCTTTCATTAATTTAGTGAGTCTTATACAATCCTTTTCTAATCGTTTTACAAACTCTTGTGAAGCATTTTTTCCACGATAATGTTCAAGTTTGTTATACTTTTCTCCAACAGATGATTTGATATAATAACAGAAACCACAAGGAATATGTTTTTGATATTTATTTGTATATGGTTCTTTTGGATTAGGAGAAGCAGTATTTATCTTTTTAAGGATACACTCAAAATCAGCGTATATCACAAATGGGTGCATGATAGATTTATTATAATCTTCAAAAGAAATCTTTTCACCAGGTTTAGGCATTGTAATTACAGCTGATTTATGATTACTACAATATTTTGAATGTTGTTCTAATCGTTCTTTTGTATGAAATGAATTAAGACATCGCTTACAAGGATATATTTTGTTTGCTGTTCTGAATACCTGAGAAGAGATTAATCTTGATAAATTATTGATGTATGTGTAATGTGAAATCTTTCCAACACTAAAATATAAAAGATCAATGTGTGTTTCTTCATTTTTATAGTTGTTTGAAATTTTTAATATTTGAACTTTGTTTGTATCCGTTAATCCATATACATTAATAGAAAGATTATTCTTTTTCTCAAATTTAGGAATATCTGTTAGTGGCATTGGGAATTTAAAATCTTTAATGTCCAAGGTATTCTCATATTTCATATATTGTTTTACTCTTTCTGAATTACATTTTGGTGGATGTAAGTGAGCAAGAACAGACCAGAGAAAACATTTATTATCATTGTTCTTAATATTAACAACTGCCTTCTTTAGTTTTATTTCTTTTGGTAATTCAATATAAGAAGAAGCTTTAAGAGGGTTTGATTTTAGAATGTGTATATCTAAAAAGATGATTTTTTTAATATTGAATCCACTTCCTACCACTGTATTATCAACATCCTCCTCTTGTCTTGATAGTTCTTCATAAACCCCACTATTCAAAAAATCTTGAAATGATGTTATAAAATGAAGATCTGTTCTCATATAAGGAGTTTGTTCTTCATCTTGTCTTTTCATATTCATTTTCACTCCCATATAAAACTTTAAAGTTTTCATTTCTTTTAATGTCTTTTTAATAAAATTTTCAACATCAGGTTTCACTATTTCAATTGATTCAGCTATTGATGATGGACCGGGTTCTCCAAATTGAAAAATCCTTATTTTTATATGCCCTTTAAATGCCCCATCAGTGTTTTCAATATAATAGTCTCCCTTTACTTTAAACTCATTTTTCTTGTGTTTTTGTGATTGAAGATGTTTATTATAACTACTCTTCAAAACATCCTTTGAACAGATATCACAATGTTTTCTTTCCAACTCAAGAGGAGATATTTTATGAAACAGATTAAATGTGTGTTTGTTGGTTCGGAGGTGTTTTCTATAATGTTTATATTCGTGATTACAAACATCGCAGTACGTTGTATTCACCATATTTATAGAATAAAACTTTGCTTAAACTAAAATTTTCTTGATGAAAATTTCGTTTGTTTTACAGGTGAATCTGTGCTTAAAACCATTTTATCCTCCAACTTTTTCACTTAATAAATACAATGTTTCAAGACACAAAAGACAAGTTTCAATCAATCTCTTCATCTGTTAAAGATACTGAGAAATATGTCAAGGATGTAAAATTGAACAAAGATAAATATAACAACTATTGGATAAAAACTATTATGGTAAATAATATGAGTTCTTCAATTTCCTTCAGTGGAAGGGCCTTTAGTATACCTGGTAGAACATCAATTAAAGTATCTCTAACAAAAGTTTCTCCTCTCCTTCTAGTAATATATTCAAAACTAGAAAAAGCAATGAAACAAGAAAAAGTATCAAAGAACAAAAACCTTATGGATGAAGCTTTAGAAAGAAAAGATAAGACCATCTGTAATATGCAAGGAGAAATTTGTATTTTTTTCAACAACCCTAAAGATGTAAATCCTGATGAAATAAAGGATGTTAATATATCAGGTGAAATGACATTTTGTTCAATACTAGTTAACGATAATTTTAAAATTACCTTTAATATAAAAAATGTTGTCGTTGAATCTGATAATGAAAAAAGTATATCGATATCGATGGTAATATACAACTGAAAGTATAGATGAATTTCAGTTTAAGTAAAGTTTTACTTTATAAATATGCTAGACTTTCCTGATTCTCCATATGACAAATTTGAGAATTGTCCTGCGTGTGAAAGACAGGGATTAAACACAGAGTCAAAAGCCTATAAACAATGTATATTCTGTGATTATCTTCTAATTAATGATAATAAAAACTATAAAAAGGAAAATAATTCTTTTAGATTTACACCAAAAATGAATTACTTTACAATATTGATTAGAGAAATGAATGTAAAGTATGAGGATGATAACACACCTTTCCTTACAAGGGAAGAAACTGAACGTATAAGAGAAATGTTCAAAGGATTGTTGTTGTATATTATTCATGGATGTAATTTTCAGGGAAATATCAACACAAGATATTGTATAAATAAAATAATGGATTATCTTGAAATT
Source organism: Eptatretus burgeri (assembly GCF_056783735.1). Lineage (NCBI taxonomy): Eukaryota > Metazoa > Chordata > Myxini > Myxiniformes > Myxinidae > Eptatretus > Eptatretus burgeri. Next base: position 21,463 of record NW_028222619.1, on the reverse strand, counting down.
AAACCTGAACTTAGGATAAAATATAGAGTTTCTAAAAAAGCCAATAATAAATTAAATAACCTGTTTTTCAAATATATAAATGAATGATTTTTTACCTATTTGGGAAAATAAGATAAAATTTAACAACCATAAAAATCTCCCAAATTCATTAAGATGTCTCATAGTTGGTTCAAGTGGATGTGGAAAAACCTGCTTACTTTTAAAAATGCTCCTCACTCCCAACTTTTTAGATTATGATAATTTAATAATTTTCACAAAGTCGAGTTTTCAACCAGAGTATCAACTACTCTCACAAGGTTTTAATGCTGGTCTTCAAAAAGAAGATATAATAGGTTTATTTAAACGTCAAAAAACCTAAATGATTATAACATTGAAGATATAATTCAACTATTTTGTGATACACAGAGATGTAAAAAGAAATCAAATCCTATAACTTGTATTCTTAGTGATAATACGGATGATATACCGTCTCCCCAAGATTTGGATAAATCAAAAAAGAACCTCGTTATCTTTGATGATTGTGTTAATGAGAGAAACCAAACGGTAATGGACAGCTACTACACAAGAGGGAGACATTCTTCTTGTAATTGTATTTATCTTAGTCAATCGTACTTTCAACTTCCTCGTCGTTCCATCAGAAACAATGCTAATACTTTTATTTTATTCACGTTAAATTCAATAGATATCAATAATTTTTGGAGAGATAATTGTTCTACATTATGTAGTAAAAAGAAATTTGAGGATTATATGAAGCACACGACTGAAAAATATAAATATATTGTTGTGAAACAAGATGAGATATTAAGGGATATATTTTTTGTTTTATAAACAATTACATATATAAATGACAACTATTATTATAAATCTTGTGGGTAAATCTGCTTCTGGAAAAAACTTTCATAAATCAAGGTTCTTGTGTAGTACAAATGAGAATATTGTAAATTTACTTAAAAACTCCCCGTGATACGCATTGTATCAACAACAACTAGAGCAATAATACCTGGAGAAGTAAAAGGTGAAGATTATCACTATATTTCAGTGGAGGAACATATGCGATTGAGGAATGAAGGTCAAATGTTTGAGGAGGTTTCTCTTGGTACAACAAAATATTCACATTGTAAGAGTGAGTTAAGGAAACTAAAATCTGGTGGTGTTGGGATATTAGAAACTAATCCAGAAGGAACGAGACAAATTATTAAACATCTGAGTGGAGTGAAGATTTTATCATTCGGTTTTGATGTTGATGAAGAAACTCAACGCAAACGTATGAAAAGCAGAGATGCAAGTATTAGTGAAGAAGAAATTACAACTCGCATTAATGTTAATAAAGAATTTGATGAAATATTTAAAGAAAAGGATTTATTTGAACACATCTACTTGAATGATGAAGAAAAGGAAAATTTCCCTGTTGATCTTTACAATTCATTAAATGATATTTTACAATAAATAAATGGATGTAAAAGAAAGAGCAAGAAGATTTAAGGAACATCAAGAGTTGGTTTCAAAAGTTGTAAAACAACAGGAAGACATAAAGAAGAAACGCAGACAGAAACTAACGGGCGAAGAAGCATTTGAAAGAAAACAAGAGAAATTTTTTAAACCACTTTTAAAAACTTCCCAAGAAAAATGAAAGATGTTTCCACAGTTCCCACAGTAGAATATACTCCCAGAAAGCTCCAAATGTTAAAAGATTTCAGTCAAATGACGGAGGAAGAATTAGAGCATATTGGAGAATTAGAACATGATGAAGGTTTATTTCAACAACTGGAAGAGATTAATCAACCCCTGATTATATTGTGAATGCTGTTCAAAACAATGAATATTCAGCGGATTCAAAAACCAAAGCAGGACTCATTCCAACAGAACAACCAGCAATATTTCATCTTGTTCAAGAAAAGGTATTGATATTTAATGATGAATTAAGGTTCTTAAGTTCTGCTCAACCCCCTGTTAAACTAACTCCGAGATTAATGTTTCTTCTCACAAAAGATGGAAGACAAGGTTCAACTGTGAAGGATGAATCAAAGTATATTGATAAACCATTGGATATGGAAAATAATGATGATAGAGTATATATTGATTTGCTGAACACTCTAAATTATAAGGTTATTCTTTCTGGTAAAAGTAGGAAGAATGAGAAGGAGAAACACATTATTCAGGCTTTAAGTATCCTTGGTTCAGGTGTTAGTTTTCTTCCAAATGACCCATCGCAATTAGTTAATAGACTGTTATTGTTGTTAGGCAGTCAGAAGGCTGGAAATAACAATTGTTTTAATGAAGCATCAGCCATTTTAGACCAGTTGATGAACATGAAAATAATTAATAAATATCAATATAAAGACATTTTATCTCATATTAAATAAGATGAGAAGCACAATCCTTAGTTTCAATTTCACAACAAGCGACCACACATCTTCATTCCCATACCCACTACAACTTGACACAACAAAAGAATATGAGGCATCTTTATTGTCCATGGAAACTTATAATACCTTATTTAATATAACTGATAAAAATGACAAGTTTAGTTATAATCCCGGAAGTGGATACAAAACGATAACAGTCTCACCCGGAGCATATGAGATTTCTCAAATATCTTCCGAAATTGCTCGTCTTATGAAAGAACAGGGTGATGAACCAAAAAATATTGTTATAAACATTCAAAAACATACTTCAAAATCAACGATTAAAGTTAAAAATAACTACAAGGTTGATTTCACAATTGATAATTCATTTAGAGAGTTATTGGGTTTCTCCTCAAAAAAGATTGAAACTAATGGGACGTTTTACAGTGATAATGTCATTCAAATATCCTCAGGAATAAATTCGGTGTTAATTCACTGTGATTTGATTGATGGTGCTTATAATGATGGAAAAAAAACAAATACAATATTTTCATTCAGTGCATACTCAACCCCAATTGGTTATAAATTCAATATGGAACCCAAAAATTTGGTTTATCTACCTGTGTCAGGAAAAACCATACACAGAGTAAATTTTAGGATAACCGACCAAGATAATCGTGTGATTTCTTTAAATGGAGAAGTTATATCCATCAGAATTCACCTACGTGAAGTTTTCCAATAAATAAATACGATGGTTATTGTGAGGAAACACGAGTTGGGAAAATATAAAATAATTACAGGGGATGGGATGTTCCTTTCCCCATACTACAAGGGTGAAGGTATGTATCTTGGTAGAGGATACTATAAACCTAAGAGACAAAGGGGTGTTGGACATCAATTTAGAGGAGATGGGATAATTGATACTCTCATGGGTATTGGTTCAACTATTCTTAAACATAAAGATCTAATTGGTTCAACTGCTTCTGCTGTGGGAAATGTAGCAGGTGCTGTAAAGAGTATAAAAGATGCTCAGAAGGAATCTCATAAATTACAAGCAATAAAAGAAATTAAGAAAGGCAAAACTCAGTTGTCCCCCCAAGAACGACAGAAAATAATTCAAATACTTGGATCAGGGTTTCAAAAGTTTTAACATCTTTTTTCCTAAATAAATACAAGTATGGAAGCAATTGATAGTATCTATGATTTGGATGATACTATTATTATCTCAAACTCCACTAAAAAGAAGATTACTTCAAGGTAAATGCAATAACTGGAACAGACTGGAATACGAATGGTACAAAAAGTTTTGAAATAAATAATCAACAAACCTATTTGAATCTCTCCGAAAGTTTCTTGTTGTGTAAATTTAAATTCACTAAAGCTGGGAATAACACAAACGCTACACTTGTAAATGATTTCTTCTGGAAAATGTTTGATAGTGTGCGTTTGTATATTGGAACACAAGAAGTTGAAGCGGTTGATTATGTCTCTGCTGTATCTGAAATGATAAAATTTACACTCTATACATTCAGTGATAGAATGGGAAAGGGGTCTGTCGAAGGTTTTATTCCTGATATGTCAACGGGAACAAACACAGACCCTGGATATATTCAAAGGAAAGGAGCGTATAATGATGATACAAAAGCAGAAAATAGTTTTACTGTGGCGGTTCCTCTGAAAGGTATATTTGGATTTTGTGATCATGATAAAGTTCTGTATGGTCTTAAAATTAGATTTCAACTACAAAGGAATGATAATGAAAATAGATTGCTTTTTGGTGTTGGTAATGCTTTTGGTGATCAGAATAAATTTGTAATTGAGGAGATGAGTTGGTATATCAGTGAATATACTCCTAATCTTAAAACAGAAGAGATGTTGAATCGAAGACTTAACTCAAAGAAACCACTCAGTGTATCATACCTCAAAAGAAGATGTCAACACGTTAAACTCAATCAAACTACTTACACGTGGAATTTGGGTGTTCTGGAAGGAAAGCCACGATATCTGTGGATCATTTTTAAAAAGCCAGATGGTGATACTGCGACTGATAAGAATAATGCATTGAGTGATAATGCTAAGGTGAAACAACTTCGCGTTTCTCTAGATGGAACATTTTATCCACGAGATAGATTGGAAATTAATTGGGAAAAAATGATTTTGCTGAAGCATACAAGTCTTACCAAAAGGTGTGTGAAAGTAATGGAAATAAAGAACCTATTTTGGATATGACAGCATTTAAAAGTTTGTATACAATCTATGCGTTTGACCTGAGCGCGCAAAAGGAAACTATAAAGTCTAATCGAGTGGATACTTCCCTATACATTGAAAGAGGAGAGAGTGAAGAAGTTGATACATATTGTTTGCTTTTGGAAGAAACAGAATTGCAGATTAATACAGATAATGGTGTGATGATTAGTCTCACATAATTTTTTGTGAAATAAATGAGTGGCAAAGTACCAACTGGGGTATATGTTAATCAAATCAATCTTCATAAACTATCATCTTGTGTTCAAAATCAAAAGCCTTGTACGATTAACGTTAATACAATTCAGAGAAAAGGAGCAGTAAGAATTGATGTTTTGCTCACAAGAGAACAGGTTAAAATCTTGAATGACACTGGCTCACTTAAAATTAAAATGACAAAACCAATGTTGAAAAAATATTCAATAAGAGAGACGAGTGGAGGATTTCTCCCATTTCTAATTCCTTTATTTGCTGGTTTAAGTGCGGTTGGAGCATTGACGGGTGGTATTTCAACAGCGGTGAAAACTGCCAACGAAAGGAAGGCTCAACTCCAGGCTCAAAAAGAATTGGAAAGACATAACAAAGAGTTGGAGAAACAAATTAGTGGAAGTGGCGTAATTGTAGATTTTGCTGAAAAACTTGAAGGTCTGCCTGATAAAGCGAGATTGTTAGTTGGAGATATGCTTTCTTCTATTGCACAAGCAGGTGTAAAATTAACGAAAAGAGGTAATGGATTATATCTTTCTAATAAATAAATGAGCATTGATGAGTGGTTGAAAGAATTTGGAAAGAATACAACATCAAATTTACAACTTGCCAAATATTGTAAGAAATTAAAAATTCAAAATGTGGTTATTTGTATGAGAGATGAATTAACAAATGTGCCGAAACATACAAAGAATATTATTATGAACTTAGAAGATAATAATGGGAACGGTTCTCATTGGGTTTGTATTTTTAATAATCAAGACAAATATTATTTTGATAGTTTTGGTCTTCCACCACCTGTTGAAGTCATAAAATTCTTACAGAATGGTGTTTATCAAACATTTCAAGTCCAAGAATTAAATTCCAAGTGTTGTGGTCAATTATGTCTATATGTGTTATTTCAACTCAACAAAAATAAAAAATTTTATGATATTATTTTTAATCTAATATAAATGACTTATGTTGGTAAAGATGGTTCTATCTTTGGTGTATCTCAAGAACTGGATATTGATTTATCAAATTATTATACAAAGGCACAGGCTGAACGACATAAATATAATATAACCAAAAATATTAACATGAAAAATGCTTTTAAATTAAAAATTATCCAAGCCCAACTGACGCGAATGACTTGGTGAGATTAAGCGATTTATCACAATATATATACTTGAATAAAACGGCTGTGTATTCCAAAGATACAGAAGTGTTGATATTATCTCCAGGTCATACAGAATTCACAGTTCGAATTAAAATAAATTTTTATAAAGAAGGGCGTATCGTTTGTATGAGAATAGAACAATGGGGGTATGATATGAATGATTTAGGGTATAATTGGTCATTTAAAATTAACCTCGAAGACCTGGAACAATTAAATCAGTCTCGTAAGGAAGAATATTATCCACTTGGTATCGAGAATGAGTTTTGTGGGTCCACGATTAGTAAACAACAAATAAAAAGAATTTAATAAGGGTAAATATAATAATGGTTTTGCCCTTGTTTATCTCATGAAAACAGAAAAAACAGGATTATATATAATAAGTAAGGAAATACAAAATGATTTAACTATGGGAAGATGGGGAGGTGTTTCGTGCCATAATATTATTCTAACATATATTTCTAATACATAAATGACAGCAAGAAGGCTTCAAGAAAATTATCATTTCTGTGTCCAAGCATACCTTCAAGAAAAGGGTATTCGGTATTTTAATAAATATGTTCTTCAACATAAGAATGAGGTATTTTCAATAAAAGATTGGCATTATGCTGATGTTGATAAACCGACAACTTTAGATTTAATTAGAATGTAAAATAATAAAAAATTATAAAGTTAAGAAAAGGTAAGGCTCTTTTAGAAATTCAAAAGAAATTTTATTGGTTTCCTGTTGTAAAAAAATTATTTTCGATGCAGGAATAACAAGAAATCCTGATGAATATATGTATAATATTCTATGGGGTGTAAACGATTCAAGGATAGTAAGGGATGAGGAAGGAGTTGAAGAAGAGAGGGAAGAGGAGGAAAAGGAGAATGAGGAGAGGGAGAAGAAAGAGAAGGAGGAAAAGGAGAAGAAAGAGAAGGAGGAAAAAGAGAAGAGAGAGAAGGAGGAGAGGGAGAAGAAAGAGAAGGAGGAAAAAGAGAAGAGAGAGAGGGAGGAGAGGGAGGAAAGAGCGAGACAAAATAAATATCAAAATATGGAAACCAGTGAGATTCAAAAAAGATTGGCGGTATTACAGAAAATAACTCAACCCACCGAGGAGGAAAACAAAGAATTGACAAGTCTATTTGCAATATTTTCTTCAAGACTATTGACATCGTCAAGCTATTCATTTTAATTCAAGTTTTTTCTTAAATAAATGGAGGAGAGAGTGAAGGCATTTCTTAGGATTCTTTATGTTTTAAAAATTAAGATTCAAATGTGCATGTTGGAAACTAAAAAGGTTTTTGCACTCTGCAGGACTTTTTCACATAAATAAATGAGTTATTGTCTCAAATGTAAAAAGAAAACTAATACTAAAAATATTTCATATATTAAAAGTAAAAATAACAGGGTTATCCAAAAAGGTATATGTTCGGTGTGTGGTTCAAAAAAAAATCAATTTATCTCCAAACACAAACTCGGAGGAGATATACAAAAGTTTTTATCAGGAAGTAAATTTACAACTACTGGAATACCAGGGGAATTACATCTTCCAGGGTATTCTTTCTGTGGTCCAGGCACAAACTTGGATAAAAGATTAGATGAGGCAGACAATCCTAAATCCTGGAGTAAACCAATCAATAGAGTTGATGAAGTGTGCATGAGACACGATATTGATTATGGGAATACCACAACGTTGGAAGAAAAGCATGAAGCCGATAGAGAAATGTTGTATAATTTGTCTCTGATACAAAATCCAACCTTGAGAGAAAAAGTTGATAGGTTCATCGTGAAGAAGATGATTAGTGCTAAATTGAAACTTGGACTTGGAAATTCAAAAAACTCATAGGCTCTAATGATGCCATTAAGACTGAAGAGCAATTAGCTGATGAATTACATAAACCAATATTCACAAAGTTTCAGAGAAGGAAAGTTTATTCCAAGGAAGTTGATTATATCTGGTCTGCTGATTTGATTGAACTCAATAATGATAAGGGGTACAAGTATGCTTTAACCGTTATTGATTTGAGGAGTAGATATGCGTGGGTTGTCCCTTTAAAAAACAAAAGAGGTAATACTCTTATGTTAGCTTTTCAACAGATATTTAATAAAAGTAAGAGAAAACCTAAAAAATTGTGGACTGATGAGGGTAGAGAGTTTTATAACAAGACATTTATGAATTTTCTAAAAAATAACAGTATTACATTATACAGTACCTTTAATGAAGGGAAGGCAGTTGTTGTTGAACGTTTTAATCGTACCTTAAAGAGAGACTATATAAAAAATTCACACAACTCGGTTCACAACAATGGTTATCTTTTATTCAGGATATTGTGGATAAGTATAATGACACGATTCACACGTCAACGAATATGAAGCCATCAGAAACATTTACAAAATTAAAATATGAAAAAGAGATTAATGTCAGAAAACCTAAGTTCAAAGTTGGTGATATCGTAAGAATATATAGGTGGAAATCTCATTTTGAAAAGGGTTTTACTGAACGATGGACGAAAAGAACTTTTTAAAATTGTTGATGTAATAGATACAGTTCCTTGGACTTATAAAATATATGATTTGGAAGGGGAAGAGATTTTAGGTTCATTTTATTCACAGGAATTACAAAAGACAAAGATAAATTGAAATTTTTTGACTCCGCCCCTTTTTGACTCCACCCACACAAGCCCCACCCACACAAACCCCACACAAACCCACCACACACAAACCCCACACAAGCTCCAATAAATTGAAATTTTTGACTCCGCCCCTTTTTGACTCCACCCACACAAGCCCCGCCCACACAAACCCCACACAAACCCCACCACACAAACCCCACACAAGCTCCACACAAGCTCCACACAAGCTCCACACAAGCTCCACACAAGCTCCACACACACAAGCTCCACCCATATTCACATAATTAGTGATTAGTTAATTAGTTCCCCACACACAACATGGTTATTTAATTAAAAAATTATCCACCCATCCACACAAACTCCACTCATCCACCCATCCACCCATCTCTCCACCC
>NW_028222618.1:12500-31997 GCF_056783735.1 Eptatretus burgeri | reverse complement strand
AATTGGAAGTAGAGTGAGGGGTGGTTGAGGACTTGTCGTCGGTGTGGTGAGGTGGGGTTGCTTTTTAGGATTTGTGGTTGGGGGAACTTTGAGAACTTGGGGGGTGGTAGATGACCTGATGGTGGTTGAGGACTTGGGGTTGGGAGGGAATGAACTCAACTGCGGCTCAAGTCTACTATTTAGAGCCAGTATGGCTGCAGGAGGTCACCTCAATGACTTTTAACGGGGTGGAAATATTGGTGGGGATTGGCAGTCGCTTCAGTGGCAAAGGCTGGGGAAATTGCGAACATGTCACAAGGAAATGTTTCAAAAGTTATGTCAGTCTGGGACAAAGGAAAGACATCATCATCAAAGGGCAACATTGGATGGAAGCGTATACTCGACAAGCGTGATGCACGGGCATAATTCTGGACTGCGAGGTGAAACGGGAGCAATGATGGACAGTGTAAAAAGTTCAATGTAGCTTGTGAGAATCCTGTATCATCCAAAACAGTCTGAAGGAAACTTCACAGGATTAAAAATCAAAGCCGGGATGCTCTGCACAAACTGATCAAAAGACCTGGCAATGCCCATTTGTGGGGCCAGTGATCCAAGGAGTTGCACAGGCAATGGGCTGCCGAGTCGTGGAGGAACGTGATATGATCTGATGAGTCATCCTTCACCTTGTTCTCGATGATTGGACGTGTGCACATGTGGCGACAACCCAGGAATTTATACAGCTCTGAGTGCCTATTTCAAAACTGAAAGCTTATGGTGGTTTCATCATGGTGTGGTGTATGCTTTTCTGGCATCACTTGGGTCCACTCATTCCATCAGAAGGCAGAGTTGATGCAGCGTGCTGCATTACCATCTTTAATGATCATCTGCATCCCATAATGCAGAATTTCTTCCCTGCTGGGAGGGGTGTCTTGTTGGCCCCTGATGAAGTGGTTTCTGCCTTCATCAAACCGACGTGAATTGGAGGACTTCCTTGTGGAATAATGGTGCTACATTCCAGTTCTGCAATTCTCCATCCTTTTTGACTCCATACCATGTCGTATCCATGCCTTGCTGGATGCAAGTGGTGGCTCAACAACCGAAAAGTAACATTCTTTTGATGTTTCCAATTTTTTGTTCACTCTCTGAACATCCAATGAGAAACTGCTTCCTAAAACTCAAATACATTTGTCAAGCATCACCTTCCTTTCTTCCATCGGTGTATCTTCCCCGAATGCAACTGGGATTTCGACAGCTCTTTATCCTTTCTGCCCCAAGAAGACTTTCCCGATTTCTAATCCCGTGAGACATCGTTGAGTTTGTATTAAAACATTCTTTGTTTCTTCCTCAGCCTTTGCTGAGTCTCTTTCATCACACATTCAAGATGAGGTGGAGTTTGAGTGAGGAACACACACACACAGTGTGAATTTAATGTTAAATTTGAGGAGCAAGAATTCATGACAGGTAACCAATTGAGTCAGTTAGAAAATCTTCAGAGGTTTTCATATTGTTAAGATTCCTGATTATTTTGTCTTTTTATTGAAAGTTGTGATTTTTGGTTCACCTTTTTGATGGGAAGATCATCTTCTCGAAGGGTCACGGTTTAACGATCGCAAAGCCGTACATCATCTCACAGCATTGCTAAATTCAACAAAATTTTACTTCCACTTTCTTTTCCATCCACAGTCCAATTGAATTTCGGATTTTCTTCGTTATTATTGAATCGTCACTGCAATTTCTGAAGGTAATTTTCAGTTTTTATATTCTTGATTCTGTTGAGTTCGAACAAGTGCTGATCAAACAGCCAATCACAGCATAATTTGAATATAAACACCAATCACTCAGCAGGTTATCAGACAGCTGCTCTCTCAATGACATCATTAAACTTCTTCTTCCTTCCTTTCATCAAACTGCAATGCCAGGAAAAAATATTTTGCTGACTGGAGATGAAGCACCTTCTCTCCCACCTTGCCACCCTGAAACCGCAATGTCCAATCAGCAGAAAACAATCTGCCCACAGAGCAGGTAAGAGAGTTTTTTGAGGATTTTATATTTACCTGTTTGCTACGAGGGAGAGAGAGGGCGATGATTACATTTTGTTGATTTATCCTCCTGCATAAAAAAACACACACATGTAGAAATGGCAACGTAATTGTTGAAGCACTGTTTCAGATTTCATTCCAAAGGCCTTTTTGGTACGAGGGATGTGCAGAACACCTTATTGCAAGTTTCCACGTGACGTAATTGTATCATGCAATGATAATCTAGCACATGCATCTCATGCTCGCTCAGGTTTTGGAAGTGACAACACATTCTGAGCAAATTTGAAAGTATTTCCAAGACACCAGCAAATGGATCATCCAAAAACACGCTGATCACATTCTTTAACAATTCATTCCATTCAGAAAATGAGAAGAATCAAATCAATGAACACATTCAAAGCAGGGTATTCCATTTGCTATTTTACATGGCTCTTTAACGTGAGGAGAGGAAAGGTTTCCAAAGAAAGATCAGAAGATGTTATCAAGCTACAAAACGAAGAAGTAATGTGCCAATAAGTTGACATCCCTGGATAATGACTCCTGCTCAGGACCGATGCATTCGCTGACCCATCAATACAATTGGTGCCAAACTACCCAGTGTGCATGACACACTGTAAACACACTCCCTGTATCTCAACGCAGTGATTGCTGCCGGATGTGGACTCACCCGGTTTTGAAATTGTTACCTCCACGTTTGCTCCTCAGGGGAAAGCATTCGACACAACGTGGCATGACATGATTACGTCACAATGAAATGGACATGTAATTATTCAGCACGTTTCTCTATCACAGGTTTGACCCTCATCTGTGTCCCATTACGTCACATAAATAAATCGTATCAACAACAATCACGTATTCGCTTTTTGTTTCATGACGGAGAAGATATTATTGGTTTGTCAAGCAAGATTTCACTTTAACAAGTTGTGCAACCACAAGCCTCTGTAGATCTCACTGTAATTGCATATTTTCTCTTTCTTACCCTCTGTCTCATCTCCTTAGACACATGTTCGATCAAGGAGATGAGGCTGAATGAGGGGTGTGCGTAAGTTGAACTGGAGAGTAAAGATGGGTTTGAGGAACGAGACGTTCTGTCATGTGAGGTGAGTTTTCCACTTGGTTCATCATCTCGCAGATGAGAGTAATCTTTGAATGATAAAACTTCACTGTCCATCTGCTTTCTGTCATTGTGTGATTCCGGAATGTTTACATCACACATTTGGTTCTTGATGCGTTGGGAATTAGAATTCTTATTTTTGGGATGATTCGTGGATGTTTTTATTTTATCCTTCCTTTATTCTTAGATTTTCACCTTTTCAATGTTCTCTTCCTTTCCTGCAAATTTTTACTTCATGTCCTCACTCTTTTTCTTTAACGGCCACAATTATTCCCACAATTATTCTGGGGTTGGCCGGGGGTAATCTTTGACCCAAGTCTATCACAATTGCGCTCCCAGATGTCTCGAACCAACCAATGGAAAAAAAATACTATCTCTTGTCTGGCATCACTCCATCCAAAAGGAGGGGAGCAGAATTACCAGCAGATAGGAAAGTATTCAGCAGAGTACATATGCAAGACATCCATAACATAATCAGTTGTCATTGTGGTGCAGGTGAGTGGTCCAAAAAGAGTTTCCTCACCACAACACAAGCACTCAATTTGGACCCTGCTCCCACTCGGATTCAAATGTGGCACGAAAGCCTGACGGGTGATTACGACAATTCCAGATTGATGCTGCAGCCCAAATAATGCATGCCAGCAGGCTCAACCGAGCCCTGGCAAGAATGTCGATGTTTAAACTGCCTGCACGCTGTAGTGGGATGCTGCAAGGTATCCCAAATAAATGGGGATACAGCAATGACCCAAAACTTGTTTCTGCCAAGATGATGACACATCAGTTATGCTGCTTGTTACCCAAACAAAAGTGTACCTTGAGTGACCTGGGAGGTTTCATTGAAAGTGCCAAGGCATGTGTTCAAGTATGGCAGCATGTGGTGTGAGGATGTGTCAAGAAGTAGAACCATCACCATTAACAATTAAACATTTCAATACTGTTACAAGTTATCAAATTCTGCAATTCTAGATCCTTTTTGACTCCACACCATGTCATATCCATGCCTTCCTGGATGCAAGTGGTGGCTCAACAACCGAAAAAGTTACATTCTTTTGATGTTTCCAATTTTTTGTTCACTCACTGTGCATCCAATGAGAAAGTGCTTCATAAAACTCAAATACATTTGTCAAGCACAACCTTCCTTTCTTCCATCGGTGTATTTTCCCTTTATACAACTGGGATTAAGACATCTCTTTATCCTTTCTGCCCCAAGAAGACTTTCCCTATTTCTAATCCCATGAGACATCGTTGAGTTTGTACTAAAACATTCTTTGTTTCTTCTTCAGCCTTTGTTGAGACTCCTTCATCACACATTCAAGATGAGGTGGAGTTTGAGTGAGGAACACACACACACACACACAGTGTGAATTTAATGTTAAATTTGAGAAGCAAGAATTCATGACAGATGAACAATTGAGTGAGTTAGAAAATCTTCAGAGGTTTTCATATTGTTAAGATTCCTGATTATTTTGTCTTTTTATTGAAAGTTGTGATTTTTGGTTCACCTTTTTGATGGGAAGGTAATCTCATCGAGGGGTTACGGTTTAACGATCGCAAAGCCGTACATCATCTCACAGCATTGCTAAATTCAACATAATTTGACTTCCACTTTCTTTTACATCCACACTCCAATTGAATTACGTATTTTCTACGTTATTATTGAATTCTCACTGCAATATCTGAAAATGATTTTCAGTTTTTATATTCTTGACTCTGTTGAGTTCGTACACGTGCTGATCAAACAGCCAATCATAGCATAATTTGAGAAAAACTCACCAATCACTCAGCAGGTTATCAGACAGCTGCTCTCTCATTGACATCTTTAAACTTCTTCTTCCTTCCTTTCATCAAACAGCAATTCCAGGAAAAATTATTTTGCTGACTGGAGATGAAGCACCTTCTCTCCCAGCTTGCCACCCAGAAACTGCAATGTCCAATCTGCAGAAAACCATCTGCCCACAGAGCAGGTAAGCGAGTTTTTTGAGGATTTTATATTTACCTGTTTGCTACGAGGGAGAGAGAGAGTGGCGATGATTACATTTTGTTGATTTCTCCTCCACCATAAAAAAAAAACACACATATGAAGAAATGACAACGTAATTGTTAAAGCACTGTTTCAGCTTTCATTCCATGGGCCTTTTTGGCACGAGGGATGTGCAGAACACCTTATTGCAAGTTTCCACGTGACGTAATTGTATCGTGCCATGATCATTCAGCACATGCATCTCATGCACGCTCAGGTTTTGGGAGTGACACAACACATTCTGAGCAAATTTGAAAGTATTTCCCAGACACCAGCATATGGATCATCCAAAAAACACACTGATCACATTCTTTAACAATGAATTCCAGCCAGAAAACGAGAAGGATCAAATCACTGAACACATTCAAAGCAGGGTATTCCATGAGCTATTTTACATGGCTCTTTAACGTGATGAGAGGAAAGGTTTCCAAAGTAAGATGAGAAGATGTTATAAAGCCACAAAACAAAGAAGTGATGTGCCAATAAGATGACGTCCCTGGATGACGACTCCTGCTCAGGAGCGATGCATTCGCTGACTCATCAATACAATCAGTTTCAAACTACCCAGTGTACATGACACACTGTAAACACACTCCTTGTATCTCAATGCAGTGATTGCTGCCAGATGCGGACTTACCTGGAATTGAAATTGTTACTTCCACGTTCGATCCTCAGGGGAAAGCATTCGACACAATTTGGCATGACATGATTACGTCACAATGAAAAGGACATGTAATTATTCAGCACATTTCTCTATCATAGGTTTGACCCTCATCTGTGTCCCATTACGTCATATAAATAAATCGTATCAACAACAATCACGTAGTCGCTTTTTGTTTCAAGACGGAGAGGATATTATTGGTTTGTCAAGCAAGATTTCACTTCACCAAGTTGTGCAACCACAAGCGTCTGCAGATCTCACTGTAATTCCATATTTCTCTTTCTTCCCCTCTGTCTAATCTCCTTTGACACACGTTCGATCAAGGAGATGAGGGTGAATGAGGGGTGTGCCGTAGGTGAACTGGACAGTAAAGAGGGGTTTGAGGAGCGAGACGTTCTCTCATGTGAGGTGAGTTTTCCACTTGGTTCATCATCTCGCAGATGAGAGGAATCTTTGAATGATGAAACTTCATTGTCCATCTGCCTTCTGTCATTGTGTGATTCCAGATTGTTTACATCACACATTTGGTTGTTGATGCGTTGGGAATTAGAATTCTTATTTTTGGGATGATTAGTAGATGTTTTTATTTTATCCTTCCTTTATTCTTCGAGTTTCACCTTTTCAATGTTCTCTTCCTTTCCTGAAAATTTTTACTTCATGTCCTCACTCTTTTTCTTTTACGGCCACAATTATTCCCATAATTATTCTGGGGTTTGCTGGAGTTAATCTTTGGCCCAAGTCCATCACAAATGTGCTCCCAGATGTCTCGAACCAACCAATGAAAAAAAAAAACTGTCTCTTGTCTGCTAGCATCACTCCATCCAAAAGGAGGGGAGCAGAATTACCAACAGAAAGGAAAGTATTAAGCAGAGTACAAGACATCCACAACATAATCAGTTGTCATTGTGGTGAAGGTGAGGGGTCCAAAAAGAGTTTCCTCACCACCACACAAGCACTCAATTTGGACCCTGCTACCACTCGGATTCAAATGTGGCACGAAAGCCTGACGGGTGATTACGACACCTCCAGATTGATGCTGCAGCCCAAATAATGCATGCCAGCAGGGTCAACCGAGCCCTGGCAAGAATGTCGATGTCTTATCTGCCTGCACGCTGTGGTGGGATGTTGCAAGGTATCCCAAACAAATGGGGATACAGCAATGACCCAACACTTGTTACTGCCAAGATGATGACACATCAGTTATGCTGCTGGTTGCCCAAACAAAAGTGTACCTTGAGTGACCTGGGAGGTTTCATTGAAAGGGCCATGGCATGTGTTCAAGCATGGCAGCATGTGGTGTGAGGATGTGTCAAGAAGTAGAACCATCACCCTTACCAATTAAACATTTCAATGTCCTGTCCCCAGACACACTCCTGCAAAATAATCTTACAAACATGGGTCTCAATCTCTCTTCCTCACAGAAAAGCTCACGTTTCACTCAACAACACATTCAGAATCATCCCAGCCTGTCCCCAACTCACTGATATTGACCATCTTCACAATGAAACAAAAATGCTTCCTCTCCAACACCACCTTCATGTCACAGGGACACATTTCATTCATGCCACCCAGACACCAGAACACCCACGTCACCACTTGTTTAATTCCCCACCTCCTCCCAAACACAAAAAGACTCACCTGCAACTTATGCAATCAACACAAACTCGAGTTTTAACTCGTGTTTTTTTTCAAACAAAACTCCAAATTTCCAGTTTTTCCTTCATGAGAGTTTCCTTCTGTATCCATCGTGTCCACCCCGTGCATCCCCTTTCCTGCCCCCCATTCCTCCCTCCACCCATTGTTTTTTCAAGTCTCCATCTATCTTGTCCTTCAACTCCACTGTTGGTGTTTGCCCCTCTCTATGCTGTTCCTTTTGTCCTGTTATGTCCTAATCTGTTCAGTGTATTAGTTCTTCCACGAGCCTTGACTGTATATTTACGTTAGAAAACTCAGTTTAACTCATGACCCCTTTGATCCCATTGTCACCCTGAACAGACAACTCTTCAACATCAATTTCCGAAAAGATCTCTGGCAGGGTCCAGTCATTGTGAGATGCTTCATTGGAGGATGCAGGTTTCCAATTTGGAAGCCAGGAGCTGATTGATGATCATGATGATGATGATACCATATTTGTTGCATCCTCTGTTTTGCCAGTACTGCGTTGTTGCATGTGAAATAAATATTGAAAATAAATTTGATTGCTAAATATATTTTTGTTTTCTTGTGTTTAATTGCAATTTGTCAAGAACATGAAAATTCAAGTCAAATAGCCTGGTCGAGTAGGGTACGAACATATGATGGATGGTTCACTACATTGAACTGGAATGAATGAAGTGTTGAGGTTGGGATGGTGAGAGGCACCATCTGTTGGTGGAGGAAGACGGACGGAGTGAGGATAACTCAGCCTGGTTTTTCAGTCTCTTCGGAGTACTCGAGTGCCCTCTGTATTAATTTCTCTTGACTCGGTTTTCTCTATCTGCTTGGCAATCCTTGCAGTGTTGTCCTTTGAGATTAAACTAAAACAGCAAACAGATATTTCTTAGTTCGTAAAAAGTTTGGAAATTGGAGGTACAGCACCATGTTAATCCTCATTTCAGGATTTTGCTGGAATTCATTTTTATGCCTCCGCTGACGAAGTTGCCAGAGGAATTGTTTTCGTCTGTCCATGTATCCGTCCGTGTCTGTCCATCTGTAATAGGTTTTCATTTCTGTGATAACTTTAGAATGCTTGAAGGGATCTGAGATAAACTTGGCACAAGTATGTATAATGATGCAACATAAACTGATTCGATTATGGGGGCAAGGGTTCAAAGGTGAGATGTCCTGAAAGGTAAAAAAAAAATGTTATAATGCTGCTGAAAAATAAAGTGATAGGATTGTGACCAAACTTGGTATATGTGTATATTATGATGCAAAGCTGAACTGATTAGATTTCAGCATCAAGAGGTTAAAGGTTAAAAGTCATGTCAGATAAGAATATGATACTTGAGAACAGCTGAAGGATTGAAATCAAACTTGGGAGAAGTATGTATAATATGTGGTAATGTGGATCGATGCATATTGGATGACGTTTCAAACCAAGCTCGGTCTGTAAGAACAAACGGCAATGGTTCAAATTGCTAATTTGTCACTAATATCAGTCTATCAGACATTCTGTCAGTCTGTGTCACTCACATCAGTTCCACCTGTTGCTCGGTTGGACACACCTGTGCATTAAAACTGCGGCTGAGTTGATCGGGGATTTTATCGATCATGTGGGTACTATTTGTGGTGTTGAAAACTGGCATTTATCAGAAATGCTCAGGACAACGTGTTGGAATTGGGATTAAAACTATGAACGTTAAATTGTACGCCCCACCATGATTGGAGACACTATAGCATAAACTACATATGTATTCAAAAGGCTATATTACAACTTTATAGCAAATTTTATTCAATTGATGCTCACTTCAATGGGAGCCCTGCCCTTGACGCTGGCTGCAGATTTGTTTGCTTCGAGGAACCAATTTTGTCAGTTTCAGCCTTAAATCACCACATCTTGTGATTTCCAGTCGATTTCTCTTTTCTTGCAGCAAATCGGTAACAACAATAAATCCACATTCGACAAAATAAGATGATGGAAAATTTATCAATACTTCCCTTGCCAAAGTAGTCGAGTTTGGGTATTTCTTTTCGCTCTCCTCAGACAGCCACATCAGGTTCCTTTGATCTTGAAAAGAGTTTTCACAGACTCATCTTGTTGCAACTCGCATAACTCCTCTTGGTATTGCTCTGGTACTTCAGATAAATCCACCAGAAATTGCTGAGTCAACCAAGAAGGGAACTCATAGCAAAGCTCTGAAAGCGATCATAGCTTGAATTCATTAATTCTGAATTCTCATGCCCCACCAAAATATTGACACGCCCCACCTTGAGAAACACTGGCAGAGAATATCGATGGTATAACGTGCCATGTCAACTCTTGAGGGGAATACATTCTGAACTGGTTTCTGATAAAGCATAGCTTGGAGCGAACGATAGCTCTAATTTCATTCGCGAGTGTCAACCGTTAAACCAAGAAATGCCAAGTGAAGACAATAATATGGGGTCTTGTAACTACTTCCTTTCATACCACGGTGACTGCAAGGGCAAAACAAACGAACCACAGGATGTTAGAACAACTAACCAAAACAAACGAACCACGAACCACAAACCCTAACAAATCACAATCCTGAACAGAGAAAAGAACAATTAACCTCGTAATGAATGGCGAACGTAACATCATGAGAACCATTACGAACATCAAAATGGAGAGATCGCTCACCGACCAGAATATGATCAGAGATAATTTATTACTCACTCGATGATGATTCTGTGGAGGGTGAAAAAACAAGAAAGGACAATGAAGATAGAGCACCAAAGATCGTTGTGAAAGGAGGAGGGAGGTGGTCAAGTCAGGTCAGGTATATCATCGAAATACTATTTCTGTTTTGAGGATCGGATATTGTCCGCACTACGAATGTGTCGAACTCTGTTGTGAAATCTGATAATTTAAAGAAAACGAGTCTTATAACGAAGCCGATATACCTTCTTACTTGAAGCAGGCAAGGCTTTGCTCCCTCCATCTCACATACACAAGAAAAAGTGAAATTTCCCCACCATGAAACTTATCTTTTTCTCCTGTTTGGTGAATTATATTGAGCTTGTGGGTGCTGAAACCATGAACCAGCCACCCTCAGTCCATGACTTCTTTCAAAGTGAAGGAACTTAGTGCTATTCTGGTTCACAGTTCCTGACCCATGGGGACCAACACACGTCTCAGAACCATCCCAAACAGTTCCAGTCGATGCATTGAAATCCTCCAAGACTCGAAGTGTGTATCTCTCCTGGGGCAATGATCAACCACAGACTCGAGCGTGGCATATAATGTGTCCTTCACGGTGAGATCACTCGCCTCAATCGGAGCATAAACAGGGACCAGGGAAATGACACCGAAGGAGTGACGAATCCTTAGTCTCTTAGTACGCTCGTTGACCGGTGTCACCTCAATTATCATTGGAGTCAGCTTATTGGACACAGCTACAGCAACTCCTTGGACATGGTAACCATCAGAGCGACCACACCAATAGTCGGTGGAACCACCCACCATGATCTCGCCGCAATCTGGTCTCCGAACCTCAGAAAGTGCTGCAATACCGATTTCCAAACACTTGAGCTCAGATGATAACATAGACAGGTGATCATCTTCTCTTTGGGATAGATCATCGCACCGACCCGAAGGGACCGCCTCAGATTAACCCAAGGAGACCGCCGTCTGGTGGACGACACCTCAGCCCCACTCTGACACACTTTCGCGCAATTTGACCCAGGAATGTCACCCCGTGTTTTCCCTCCTCTCATCAAAGATTAGGGGTTCCGAAGGCTTCGCCCCAATCCCGTCATCTGGTGAGCTGCCCTGTGAAGGTAAGCTGCACAGGAGGTACTCCCACGGAGTGGGTTTTCAGATATTTTCATGCTTCTGGAATGTTTTGCAGAATGAAGCGTTTTACGGTGGTCGGAGTGCAAATCCTGCCACCAACCTCTCAATAAGAAGTAACCCAAATGCTGGAGGACATCCGCAGACACAGTCGGGCACGTGATGGAACTATGATTCAGTGAGCATCCATGATGGAACTACTTTATTATATGTCGGGGGTACATGCACCTTGAGGTTTCCTTCCCTTTGGTGTACGTAAGTTGTTCGTCGTGCCGAATCAGCCTCTTGTCTAATTACTGCAATTCTAGGTTTGCACTTCACACAAATGAGCGATTGTATCGATTAGATACCACTCAAATAACATAATATCACAGAATTATCTCATGCCTTGGATCTTTTTCAGTGACTGTCTGTGACGTCTGAGTGACGTTGCAGTGACCACATCAACAGTGTCACGTTTTTGAAACTTGGACTCCAAATATACAGCACAATGTTAAATGAGGACGTTTTTTTTTTTTTTTGTATACCTTGTCGAGGCTCGTATGAGAGCGAACACACATCGCACATCAAGGGGGCATGAGAAAAGAGGGGAGGGAGTGGGAAGGACAAAACAGTGGGGAACAGAGAGATTAGGAGATCTGTGGAAGGGAGAGGGATGGGACGGGGAACATGGGGAATAGAAGATTACAGGGACTTTCAGGAAGGAAAGCAGGGAATTTGAGGGAGGTGGGCTTGGGTGGATTATCGGGGTAGAAAAGATCATGGATTTGGATGGGGCATGATAAGAGGTGGTGGTGAACAGCTGTTTTGAAGGCCTGGAGGAAAGAATGGGATTGAATAGAGTGAAGGAGTTTATTCCAAAGGAGGGAAAAAAGATGAATAAAAGAGTGAAGGTGAGCAGTGATTCGTGATTTTGGTAGCTTTACCAGAACGGGGTTGTTGGCGGACCTTCAGCGCCCTGCGGAAATATGGTGGGGACAAATCGCAGAGAGAGCATGGGGGCGAGGCTGGAGAGGAGACAGTAGAAGATAGAAAGACCACCGACCAGCCTGCAGTAATTGAGTGAGAAGCCCAAAGACTCAGCCTCATTGCCGGAGATGCCAATGATCCGAAAAGCCATGGTTTCCACAGCGTGAAGCCGAGAAAAGTGAGAGGCAGGAGCACCATCCCAGACAGGAGAGCAGTACTCCATCAGGCTGCGGACAAAAGCTTTGTCAGTGGTCAGGATCTCAGGTGGACCGAGGAAGGACTTTGCACGACGGAGGATTCCCAGTCGGCGACTGGCTTTGGAGGCGAGGTTTGAAACGTGGCTTTCCCAGGAAAGGTCATCGCAGATAGTGAGACCGAGAAACTTGAAAGAAAGGACTTCTTCCAGAGAATTGTTCAGAAAGTGGATGGGGCGGGGGGGGGGAGGTTTCTAAACGGTCCTTTTGGAGAGACATAGAGAGTTGAGTTGTTTTTCACGTTCACCATTACATGCCATGTGCAACAACGATTCCCAAGTTGAGTTGTTCCAACCCAATGTCCCTGTTCTGCCAGCTCAACTCACGCATGTTCACCTCGTCCACCAGGGCTGTTGAACGATTTAATCTTGTCGCGGTGTTCTCTCTCGCATGCTGGCCCGTCCAGAATGACTGAAGAGCTCAAAGGAATTCATTCTTGATACACAATCTCAATGAGTTTTCATCAACCTGATTATAATTGGCTCCACGCCTTTACGACCGCTCTGGAAGTTAACACCTCATTCACTCATCTTATATATTATTTTCGAGTTTGTGGTTTCGTGTCGCGCTATCTACGACTTTGTTCTGCGCTGGAGTAATGTGATATTCGGCTTACATGATCTCAAAGACCATATGAGGTGCATGGTACAAAAAAAGTAATTAAAATGGTTCTGAAACAGTGAAATCGTATTCCACTTACTGCATTAAAGTAAAATTACTCCTCATACTCTGCATCAGTTCCTTTCTCAAACACACCCGCCCCAACATGTCGCGCAGAGCGCGGGTTATGCTCGTCAGAGTTAAATCAAGCACGAGGACGATCAAAACACACGGCTCATCACATATCACCCGTCTCTCCACACCTCCCTCTCGCGGGTTTATATTGAATCACAGATTGATCTCATGCCTTCCAGCAACTGTGATTCTCGTCCATCCAGGAAGTTTTGTCTGAGAATGTTCCAGAATCTTCACGAATGTCACCAGGCAGTTTCCAAGAAAATACTGCCACACACAGTCAAAATCAGCTCCTTACATCAAGCAGATAATATTACAATTTACTGATGTGTGCGCCAGCAAATTTATAACATGTAACTGTCAATTCTACTCGTTCATGTATCGGCATTTACTGATGCTTACTCACAAATACCACATCATCGAGCTTTGAACTGACACTAATACATATGTCAAACCAACTCATCGTCAGCCCCTCATTAACATACAGTGTGTATGAGCTGTACTTCCACAACATCTCCCCCAACAAATAGACTGAAAGACTTCAAAAACCCACAACCTAATTAGTCACAAGCAGAACAATTTCTGGACAACATGTTGAATCAATGGACATTTCTCAAGTATCCAACTGGAATCAAAATAAAGAACAATTACTGCACCGTCATCCCAGGAAGGAAGTCAGACATAACAACACACACACACACACACACACACACACACACACACACACACACACACACACACACACACACACACACACACACACACACACACACACACACCACAAGAACAACGAAACAGAACCCAACTTAAAAGCAAAACTAAGTGACAATGTCAGGGTGGACTACCTGACGTTGGTATCTGATAGAAATGACGGCCATTATTCTGGCCCAGAGTCACTTTGTTGCCTTAATTTAGATCAATTCTTTCAACTGATTGACTTTTCTGCCAGAGTGAGTTTGAAACTCGACAGACTTCTCAGAGCTTTTTGTTCCATTATCAATTGGATTTTCAATGACGGGCTCTCCAGGAACGTCTTCTGAATGCGGTAATGCATGAGGTGACGAAGGTACGGTCGTATCAGGTGTGAGGTGGCACCTGCTCCTTTTAAGAACTTTGTTACCAACGCTTATACCATACGAGTGAGGCGTTTTAGATGTAGGTGTAGAATAGATAGCACCCAACTGTTCCCAGATCGATTGATGACCAGTTCTGACTAACTTTGTTTCCGACCTGGAGTTCAGGGAGACGTTCAGGAGAATGTTTCTGATTGTATAAGTAAGCGTCTTTTTCCTTGGCCTTGTCATCGTTGCTGTTCACGATATCAGGGTCGATTTTCTCTGCGTTTGGTCGAAGAATCTGTGACAAGGTTGGCATGATTGTCTTCAACCTCTGATCCAGCATCAACTGTGCAGGGCTGAAACCTGTCGGCTCAAAAGAAGTGTTACGCTATGACATCAGCCCGAGATACGGATCAGGTTGGATCAGGATCATTTTCGCAATGTGTTCCGTTTTCTTCAGCACATCCATTTGTCTGTGGATACTTTACGCTTGCATCACAATATCAAAGCCATATTTTCCAGAAAACTCGGTAAATTCCTTGGATGCAAATTGACTTGTTATCTGAGATAAGAATATCAGGAATGCCATAACGAGCAAAGGTTGACTTTATTTCATGAATGAGCATTTAAACTTGTGAGAGAGGGCAAGTGTATGAGCTCGTTGAATCTCGAGTAATAATCCCCCATGACCAGATAATGTTTCTTGTCGAACTGGAGGATATCAGCTGCTATCCATTCCCACGGATGAGACGGAAGGGGAATCGGGAATAATGGCTTTCGCTTTTGAGCAGACCAGTACTTGATACAATGATCACATTTACTGACACAGTCCTCGATGTCCCCACTCATACCGGGCCACCAAATACAATCATTGGCTCAGCGTTGATGCTTCCTTCCTCCCTGATGTCCATCGTCATGAATGCTCTGAAAAATCTCCACCTTCATGTCAATTAGTTGGTATGACGATTCCAGTGCCATACAATAACATTCCTTCATAGACAGATAAATGCCTACGATTTCCCAGCACGGAATGAGTATATCCAGACGGTCATCCATGCACTGAGGCAAACCATGGATAGTGTAGTTAATAACACGTTTCAAAACAGGATCCAGCCTGGACGCATCTCTGATGACATCTAACTTTCTCTTGGACGCTGGAAAACCTGCCTCAACTCCATGAACGAATGCGTCCACCTCTTCTGACAACTCGAGATCCGAGGCATGTTCTGGGAGTGGACTATGGGACAATGCATCGGCAACAACCATGGATTTGCCTGGCACGTGTTCTGCTGCCACATTAAACTGCATGAGACGCAATAGTACAGCGGATAAGCACAATAATTGTGCATTTTATGAGAAAAGCATTAATTTTCTGACATAGTTAGTGAATACCATAAGGTTTATTTTCAGATGTGGAGGGAAGTCAGATTTGACCTCTGAGGACCGTGAGAGGTCAAAATCCAAGATGGCCGCCAGTCCACTGGGTCTCATGTTTAAACGCGTTTAATTTTGGAACTAAGCAGTGGAAAAATACATTTAAGGTGTCATTTCCAACTACGTTTGGAATGGCCATTCGTTTGGTGAAACTTTTGAGATTGCCAGAAGCCAAGGGAATGAATTTCGATCGAGGTCAAGGTCAAGTTACGTTATATACTTTTGGACATTCTTTTGATAAAGACAACGGATTGGACCATTGTAATATAGCGAAACTTTGCTTCCATTTTGACACGATAGGGATAATAATACAAAAAAATTAACAGAATAGTCCCATGCTGTTCGTCTGTTTCATACTTTATTTATAGCAATGATGATGATCCACTTCCATCTGTTGCATACAGTTCCTTGTCCTCTGCTAGAGGAAGATGAACAACTACGCGTGACAGGAAAGCAAACAATTCGGTTTTGTTATCTTCGCATCGAAGGAAGTCCTTCCAGTTCTTTGGCATCACAGTAGAAGGAGCCACAACCTTCATCACCCGTGATGGACCAAAGTTTGTTCTGTCATTAAAATAATTTTTAAAAAAATATCCAAAGGTATTTCCTTTCTTCTCCATTACATATTTTGTGGGTCATCCATGTTTTTCTGCACAGTCTGGTTCCAAAATTAAGGATGTTTGAACATTAGACCCGGGTGACTAGCGGCTGTCTTGGATTTGACCTCTCACTGTCCCCTCAGAGGTCAAATCTGACTTCCCTCCACATTCGAAAATAAACATTATGGTATGACCTCACTATGTGAGAAATTTCATGCTTTTCTTATAAAATGCACAATTTGTTAAAATATGACAGCTTATCCACTGTACTATTACAACATGTGATATAATGGCGAACGCAGTGAGCTTCATTCTTAACACGTGTACGTGAGAGAATAGGAAACAACAACAACAACAACAACAACAGAATACCCCTGGCTATTTGGAATCCGTGTCGTTGGCTATGACCCTTTTGCCTCCGTTTTTTTTTCCTTCTTGTATTTTTTTGTTTCTGGTTTTTGTCATGGGGAATGATGCATGCTGGGAGATCATGACCGGAAGTGTTTATTTCTTTATTCAATTATTTTTTCCCGAAAGTTAATTTTATACTTCCGAAAGTGATTTTTTTCATAATAGGAAGTGTTTATTTAGTATTTAACATAATATTTAACATGACCGGGAGTGATTTTGAAACTCTTTCCGGAACTTATATTTTCTTTTATTCTTGAAAGAAGTGATTGTTTATTTATTTATTTATTCAATTTTTTTCCCAAAGTAAATTTTAATAAAGATATCTCCCGCATCATCAAAAAATAATTTTTAATCGTGATTCACATTATTTGATCACTGATCCCGAATCCAGGCCGAAGTAACCGGAAATTGCGTCAAAATCATTAGCTGTGCGGCGCTTACACGTACCACGGTAAAGTTGGCAAGTATACAGTTGTGAACACGTTATAAGTAAAGTCAGAATCGAATGTAAGAAGAATTCTACGTTCGCTTCTTGGCTTTGCCTATTCCATATTACTCCATAAGATAATGACGGAACGATGCAAACGACAACGCAATCAGTTTGTTTTGAAATCAGTTCAGTTCCCATGACAACAATGACTACAGCGTCACAAAGCCCATCGGCGGGATGCATTGTTCCGTTTGTTTTGTGAGAACATTCAGTTCATTCCGGCACTTTTGTTGCAGCGAAGTGCTGGGTTTTCGTTGTGTTCCTGAGTTATTTTAAAGGAAACTCGTGGAATACTTGTGTTGAGTTTCAAAACATGTTTCCGGTGCACCAGGTGCGTCGCGGAGTCTGGGCCGTGAACAGATCTTACCAGGTGAGTGGGAAACGAAGAGAAAGAGGGTCGATGATGGACGGAGGGTAAAGGGTTGCAGATCCGATTGATGAGTTCAGAGAGGAAGTTACAGGAAAGGAAACAGATTGTGATATGAAATAAACAATTACAGTTTAATGACGGTTAAGTAAACAAATGTCCTCTTATTTGTTGCTCCAAACAAACCAAACTTGGTGTGAAAGGTTCGATCCGTTTGTTGGGCCTGTGATCACAACGTCAGGTTTAAACTTCAGTTCCCAAGGATCGAATTCACGAATTATTGTGAAGGAAATCGATTCCTCGGGTGTGTTCCGTTAGCAAGCAGCTTGATAACCGCTTACGGGGCGGCTTGCTTCGTTTGAGAGTCGGCTTTTTGAGAGGACGAGTTGTGTTCGAAAAGTGAAAGAAAGATAAATTAATGGGCGGTCAGAAGGAGGAACGACGGCCAAGCTAACATATGGACCTTCCACAATGTATTTTTGGGAAGGAGTTTTGCATGTTTGTAGATTGTGAAGAATTCGGACGAAAAGTGGAAATAACAATGAACTGGACGCTTAAACATCGTCATGTGTGATCGTATGATCGTAGGAATTGTCACAACCACTGATCTCAATCAAACTGGATCACTGATTTTCTGAAGAAAAATAAACACCACTCACGGACCGCCATCTTGGTACTCCCCACCACACCCACAAGGAGGGTCACGTGATGCCGATGTGCTCACTGGCCGCCATATTTGTACTCCCCACCACACCCACAAGGAGGGTCACGTGATGCCGACGTGCTTTGCAATTGGAATTAATGACAAACAATTTTTGTGTGTGGGAAGTGAAATTTCACAGGTAATCGGATGTCCAACTCCTATATTAATTGGAACCACAGGTGAGGTGTCGGCCGTGTAGTTTTACTTTGATGGATCACTGGAGCTGAATTTGAGTTCTCATATCTGAAGTTAATCTTTCTGTCGTTCATTCGTTCATTGGGTATTTCGTTGGTAAACGGCAATTGTTATGTAAAGGGAGAATGTAAATTTATTTTGATAATAAAACAGTTTTTACAACAAGTCAGGGGCTTAATTATTTAATTACATGGTTCAAAATTCACATGGACAATATTAAATAAGGTGTGTGTACATGTATGTGTGTACGTGTGTACATGTATGTGTGTACGTGTGTACATGTATGTGTGTACGTGTATGTGTGTACTCTGTACATGTATGTGTGTACGTGTATACATGTACGTTTGTACATGTACATATATGTGTGTACGTTTATGTGTGCACTGTGTACGTGTGCACTGTGTACATGTATGTGTGTATATGTGTACGTGTGTTTGTACGTATGTATGTGTGTACGTGTGTTTGTATGTGTGTACGTGTGTTTGTACGTATGTATGTGTGTACGTGTGTTTGTATGTGTGTACGTGTGTTTGTACGTGTGTATGTATGTGTGTACATGTAGTGTGTACATTTGTACGTATGTTTGTACGTGTGTATGTGTGTACATGTACGCGTGTATGTACATGTGTACTTGTATGTGTGTACATGTATGTGTGTTCATGTGTACGTGTGTTTGTATGAGTGTACATGTATGTATGTGTTGAACACACAAACAGTGTTTTGATTGATCTGAACCGATCATGACCTCGGACCATTTGGAGGTAACATCTGAGCATGAAGGGAACACCTGGAGGGGAACGTCCGGCCTGTTTCAGCTCTTTACAGTTCAAGCTTCATTTTCAGTTCGTTTATGACCATCAGAAGAATACAAACACAAGTGGTTGTGCAGCATTGGACGTGTTTGTGGTTCCACAACACAGAAAAATTTAATAAACGACCATCGACTTACTATGTATGCAAATATGAAGGAAACATTTACGCCCCGCCCCCTTTGAACGCCCCGCCCACACTTTT
>NW_028222618.1:0-7500 GCF_056783735.1 Eptatretus burgeri | reverse complement strand
AGCTGAAGAGTCTTTGAGGTTTGAGGGATCTTAAAGTGTCTTCGCTGTCTGAAGGGTCTTTTTTGTACACATAATCGAGGCCCGTCGAAGAGCTGCCACACTGCTCTTCACAGACTAACAGCGGCATTAGGATATAACAGACTAAAACAGGAAGCAAAACATGCATGGCATGGACAAGATGGACACAAGGAAACTCCCAGGAGGGAAGACTGAAAAATTTAACAGAGGAGGGATTTGGGCGGGGTTAACAAGGGCAGAAAAGATCATGTTGTTCAAATGGTGACGATCTGAGATGGTGGCGAACAGCTGTCTTGAAAACCTGGAAGGAAGAATGCGATTGAACAGGAGATAGAAGTTGATTCTTTAGGCAAGTAAAAAGAGGAACTAATGATTGGATGTGTGCAGTGACCTGGATTTTGATAGTTTCACAAGAAGGGGGTTGATGGTGGACCTTGTGAGCCCTGCAGAAACCTGGGGGTGACAAAGCACAGAAAGATCAGAACGTGCAATCCTAGAAATGAGGTGGTCAAAGACAGAGAAACCATTGACCTGTCTGCGGCAGTGAAGTGACAGCCATAGGTTCGTCCTCGACTCAGATTCAGTGAGGGAAATTCCAATGATCTTGAAAGCCTTGGTTTGTACAGCATCAAGCAGGGAGAGATGTGAGACGGGAACCAGCCCAGAGGATAGAGAAAAGTCCTCCACCAAGCTGCTCATGAAGCCCTTGGAGGTGGATTTGAGTTCAGGTGTGCCAAGGAAGGACTTTGTATGACGGAGTGTGGTCATTCGGAGAATGGCTTCGGAGGCCAACTTTGAAATGTGGTTTGCCCTAAAAATATCATTGCTGATAGTGAAGCACAGGAGCTTGATTGAATAAACTTCCTGAAGAGGATTGGTAAGAAAGTAGATTTGCGGGAGGAGGTGGGACAAGAGGTGTGGTTTGTCAGACTATAATTTTGGAGAGAAATGAAATAAGAGCGTGAGATTTGTCAGATTGAAAGACATTCCAAGTCTTTGGCCAGCTTGTGATTTTTTTCCAAGGCCTGAAGAGAGGGCAGATGCTGCAGCCTGCCTTCCTGAAGGATAATTGATGTCACGGCAGAGGGTGGAGTCATCAGCAAATAGATAAAGAGGATTTTCCAGAGTCAGCGAGATCATTGTTGAAGATCAGGAATAGAACTCGGCCCACTGCTTGGGCATTCCAGTCTTGACAGGGTGATGAGATGAAAAAATTCCATTGAATGCCACACAAAGGTTACGAGAGAGGAGGAAGTCATTCAGTCATGTATGGAGTTGGCCTTTACAGGAAGAGAGTTTGGAGAGTAAGGCAGAATGCCAGAATGCATCAAAAGCGTGAGATAAGTCCAGAGTGACTGCCCTGATCTCATGTATGATTATCAGGGCCTCCATTCATTGTTAGGTGACTCAAAGCAGAATGTCCGATGTGGAGTCCAACCCTGCAACATTTTTCCCCATTACGGATGACCTTGTTTGTTTTTTCTTATCATTGAGTGAACTTATGAGGGAATCTTGAGAAATTACGAATTGAACATTGTCCCATCGATATTTACTTTTATCGTTTTTCTTAACGAACGGGAATGAGCACCTTGTTAAAAATGGGAAGAAAGGGGGAGTGGAGGGCAGATATTTGCGGTGGGGGGGGGCAGAAAGGGGACAGAGAATTGGAAGAAGAGTGAGGGTGGTTGAGCACTTCTCGTCGGTGTGGTGGGGTGGGGGTGCTTTTTAGGATAATTGGTTGGGTGGAGCTTTGAGAACTTGGTGGGAGGGGGTGGTTGATGACCTGATGGTGGTTGAAGACTTGTGGTTGGGAGGGAATGAACTCAACTGCGGCTCAAGTCTACTATTTAGAGCCAGTATGGCTGCAGGAGGTCACCTCAATGACTTTTAACGGGGTGGAAATATTGGTGGGGATTGGCAGTCGCTTCAGTGGCAAAGGCTGGGGAAATTGCGAACATCTCACAAGGAAATGTTTCAAAAGTTATGTCAGTCTGGGACAAAGGAAAGACATCATCATCAAAGGGCAACATTGGATGGAAGCGTACACTCGACAAGCGTGATGCACGGGCATAATTCTGGACTGCGAGGTGAAACAGGAGCAATGATGGACAGTGTAAAAAGTTCAATGTAGCTTGTGAGAATCCTGTATCATCCAAAATAGTCTGAAGGAAACTTCACAGGATTAAAAATCAAAGCCGGGATGCTCTGCACAAACTGATCATAAGACCTGGCAATGCCCATTTGTGGGGCCAGTGATCCAAGGAGTTGCACAGGCAATGGGCTGCCGAGTCGTGGAGGAACGTGATATGATCTGATGAGTCATCCTTCACCTTGTTCTCGACGATTGGACGTGTGCACATGTGGCGACAACCCAGGGATTTATACAGCTCTGAGTGCCTATTTCAAAACTGAAAGCTTATGGCGGTTTCATCATGGTGTGGTGTATGCTTTTCTGGCATCACTTGGGTCCACTCATTCCATCAGAAGGCAGGGTTGATGCAGCGTGCTGCATTACCATCTTTAATGATCATCTGCATCCCATGATGCAGAATTTCTTCCCTGCTGGGAGGGGTGTCTTGTTGGCCCCTGATGAATCGGTTTCTGCCTTCATCAAACCGACGTGAATTGGAGGACTTCCTTGTGGAATAATGGTGCCACATTCCAGTTCTGCAATTCTCCATCCTTTTTGACTCCACACCATGTCGTCTCCATGCCTTGCTGGATGCAAGTGGTGGCTCAACAACCAAAAAGTAACATTCTTTTAATGTTTCCAATTTTTTGTTCACTCTCTGAACATCCAATGAGAAACTGCTTCCTAAAATTCAAATACATTTGTCAAGCATCACCTTCCTTTCTTCCATCGGTGTATCTTCCCCGAATGCAACTGGGATTTCGACAGCTCTTTATCCTTTCTGCCCCAAGAAGACTTTCCCTATTTCTGATCCCATGAGACATCGTTGAGTTTGTATTAAAACATTCATTGTTTCTTCCTCAGCCTTTGCTGAGTCTCTTTCATCACACATTCAAGATGAGGTGGAGTTTGAGTGAGGAACACACACACACACACAGTGTGTGTTTGAATTTGATGTTAAAAGTGAGGAGCAAGAATTCATGACAGGTGACCAATTGAGTGAGTTAGAAAATCTTCAGAGGTTTTCATTTGTTAAGATTCCTGATTATTTTGTCTTTTTTATTGAAAGTTGTGATTTTTGGTTCACCTTTTTGATGGGAAGATCATCTTCTCGAAGGGTCACGGTTTAACGATCGCAAAGCCGTACATCATCTCACAGCATTGCTAAATTCAACAAAATTTTACTTCCACTTTCTTTTCCATCCACAGTCCAATTGAATTTCGGATTTTCTTCGTTATTATTGAATCGTCACTGCAATTTCTGAAGGTAATTTTCAGTTTTTATATTCTTGATTCTGTTGAGTTCGAACAAGTGCTGATCAAACAGCCAATCACAGCATAATTTGAATATAAACACCAATCACTCAGCAGGTTATCAGACAGCTGCTCTCTCAATGACATCTTTAAACTTCTTCTTCCTTCCTTTCATCAAACTGCAATGCCAGGAAAAAATATTTTGCTGACTGGAGATGAAGCACCTTCTCTCCCACCTTGCCACCCTGAAACCGCAATGTCCAATCAGCAGAAAACAATCTGCCCACAGAGCAGGTAAGAGTGTTTTTTGAGGATTTTATATTTACCTGTTTGCTACGAGGGAGAGAGAGGGCGATGAATACATTTTGTTGATTTATCCTCCACCATAAAAACAACACACACATGTAGAAATGGCAACGTAATTGTTGAAGCACTGTTTCAGATTTCATTCCAAAGGCCTTTTTGGTACGAGGGATGTGCAGAACACCTTATTGCAAGTTTCCACGTGACGTAATTGTATCATGCAATGATCATCCAGCACATGCATCTCATGCACACTCAGGTTTTGGAAGTGACAACACATTCTGAGCAAATTTGAAAGTATTTCCAAGACACCAGCAAATGGATCATCCAAAAACACACTGATCACATTCTTTAACAATTCATTCCATTCAGAAAATGAGAAGAATCAAATCAATGAACACATTCAAAGCAGGGTATTCCATTTGCTATTTCACATGGCTCTTTAACGTGAGGAGAGGAAAGGTTTCCAAAGAAAGATCAGAAGATGTTATCAAGCCACAAAATGAAGAAGTAATGTGCCAATAAGTTGACGTCCTTGGATAATGACTCCTGCTCAGGACCGATGCATTCGCTGACCCATCAATACAATTGGTGCCAAACTACCCAGTGTGCATGACACACTGTAAACACACTCCCTGTATCTCAACGCAGTGATTGCTGCCGGATGTGGACTCACCCGGTTTTGAAATTGTTACCTCCACGTTTGATCCTCAGGGGAAAGCATTCGACACAACGTGGCAGGACATGATTACGTCACAATGAAATGGACATATAATTATTCAGTACGTTTCTCTGTCACAGGTTTGACCCTCATCTGTGTCCCATTACGTCACATAAATAAATCGTATCAACAACAATCACGTATTCGCTTTTTGTTTCATGACGGAGAAGATATTATTGGTTTGTCAAGCAAGATTTCACTTTACCGAGTTGTGCAACCACAAGCCTCTGTAGATCTCACTGTAATTCCATATTTTCTCTTTCTTCCCCTCTGTCTAATCTCCTATTACACATGTTCGATCAAGGAGATGAGGGTGAATGAGGGGTGTGCCGAAGGTGAACTGGACAGTAAAAATGGGTTTGAGGAGCGAGACGTTCTCTCATGTGAGGTGAGTTTTCCACTTGGTTCATCATCTCGCAGATGAGAGGAATCTTTGAATGATGAAACTTCATTGTCCATCTGCCTTCTGTCATTGTGTGATTCCAGATTGTTTACATCACACATTTGGTTGTTGATGCGTTGGGAATGAGAATTCTTATTTTTGGGATGATTAGTGGATATTTTTATTTTATCTTTCCTTTATTCTTCGAGTTTCACCTTTTCAATGTTCTCTTCCTTTCCTGAAAATTTTTACTTCATGTCCTCACTCGTTTTTCTTTTACGGCCACAATTATTCCCATAATTATTCTGGGGTTTGCCGGAGCTAATCCTTGGCCCAAGTCCATCTTAAATGTGCTCCCAGATGTCTCGAACCAACCGATGAAAAAAAAAACAAAAAAAAAACTATCTCTTGTCTGCGAGCATCACTCCATCCAAAAGTAGGGGAGCAGAATTACCAACAGAAAGGAAAGTATTAAGCAAGAGTACATGTACAAGACATCCACAACATAATCAGTTGTCATTGTGGTGCAGGTGAGGGGTCCAAAAAGAGTTTCCTCACCACCACACAGGCACTCAATTTGGACCCTGCTCCCACTCGGATTCAAATGTGGCACGAAAGCCTGACGGGTGATTACGACACCTCCAGATTGATGCTGCAGCCCAAATAATGCATGCCAGCAGGGTCACACGAGCCCTGGCAAGAATGTCGATGTCTTATCTGCCTGCACGCTGTAGTGGGATGTTGCAAGGTATCCCAAATAAATGGGGATACAGCAATGGCCCAACACTTGTAACTGCCAAGATGATGAGACATCAGTGATGCTGCTGGTTGCCAAAACAAAGGTGTACCTTGAGTGACCTTGGAGGTTTTGTTGAAAGTGCCAAGGCATGTGTTTAAGCATGGCAGCATGTGGTGTGAGGATGTGTCAAGAAGTAGAACCATCACCATTAACAATTAAACATTTTAATGTCCTGTCCCCAGACACACTCATGCAAAATAATCTTACAAACATGGGTCTCAATCTCTCTTCCTCACAGAAAAGCTCACGTTTCACTCAACAACACATTCAGAATCATCGCAGCCTGTCCTCAACTCACTGATATTGACCATCTTCACACAGAAACAAAAATGCTTCCTCTGCAACACCACCTTCATGTCACAGGGACACATTTCATTCATGCCACCCAGACACCAGAACACTCACGTCACCACTTGGTTAATTACCCACCTCCTCCCAAACACAAAAAGACTCATCTGCAACTTCTGCAATCAACACCAACTCGAGTTTTAACTCGTGTTTTTTTTTCAAACAAAACTCCAAATTTCCAGTTTTTCCTTCATGAGAGTTTCCTTCTGTATCCATCGTGTCCACCCCGTGCATCCCCTTTCCTGCCCCCCATTCCTCCCTGCACCAATTGTTTGTTCAAGTCTCCCTCTATTTTGTCCTTCAACTCCACTGTTGGTGTTTCCCCCTCTCTATGCTGTTCCTTTTGTCCTGTTATGTCCTGATCTGTTCAGTGTATTAGTTCTTCCACGAGCCTTGACTGTATAATTACTTTTGAAAACTCAGTCTAACTCATAACCCCTTTGACCCCATTGTCACCCTGAACAGACAACTCTTCAACATCAATTTCATGAAAGATCTCTGGCAGGGTCCAGTCATTGTGAGATGCTTCATTGGAGGATGCAAGTTTCCAGTTTGGAAGCCAGGAGCTGATTGATGATAATGATGATGATGATACGATATTTGTTGCATCCTCTGTTTTGCCAGTACTGTGTTGTTGCATGTGAAATAAATATTGGAAATAAATTTGATTGCTAAATATATTTTTGTTTTCTTGTGTTTAATTGCAATTGTTCACGAACATGAAAATTCAAGTAAAATAGCCTGGTCGAGTAGGGTACGAACATATGATGGATGGTTCACATGCATTGAACTGGAATGAATGAAGTGTTGAGGTTGGTATGGTGAGAGGCACCATCTGTTGGTGGAGGAAGAGGGACGGAGGGAGGAAAACTCAGCCTGGTTTTTCAGTCTCTTCGGAGTACTCGAGTGCCCTCTGTTTTAATTTCTCTTGACTCGGTTTTCTCGATCTGCTTGGCAGTCCTTGCAGTGCTGTCTTTTGAGATTAAACTAAAACAGCAAACATATTTCTTAGTTCGTAAAAATTTTGGAAATTGGAGGTACAGCACCGTGTTAATCCTCATTTCAGATTTTGCTGTAATTCATTTTTATGCCTCTGTTGACGAAGTTGCCAGAGGAATTGTTTTTGTCCGTCCAGGTATCCGTCCATGTGTCTGTCCATCTGTGATAGGTTTTCATTTCCGTGATAACTTAAGAATGCTTGAAGGGATCTAAGATAAACTTGGCACAAGTATGTATCATGATGCAAAGATAAACTGATTCGATTATGGGGGCAAGGGTTCAAAGGTGAGATGTCCTGAAAGGTAAAAAATAAAAAATGTTATAATGCTACTGAAAAAAAAAATGATAGGATTGTGACCAAACTTGGTATATGTGTATATTATGATGCAAAGCTGAACTGATTAGATTTCAGCATCAAGAGGTTAAAGGTTAAAAGTCATGTCAGATAAGAATGTGATACTTGAGAACAGCTGAAGGATTGAAATCAAACTTGGGAGAAGTATGTATAATATGTGGTAATGTGGATCGAGGCATATTGGATGACG
>NW_028222617.1:20000-32000 GCF_056783735.1 Eptatretus burgeri | reverse complement strand
TTTTCAGACGTGGAGCCATTCTGTGTTTGACCTTTAATGACCTTCAGAGGTCAATGACCTTGAACATCGAAGATAACTGTTTTTTACCATCCCATCCTTCATTATAAACATGTTGAACGATGTAAACAATGCATTTTTATTCCAATAAAGATGGGTATATATCCTACAGAGTGTTTGTGGTTAATTTCAGGTACTTTGATGATCTAAGTCATTTAATTTTCATTGGTCCAACACATTTAAATGTGATATTTTCACGTAAAATCATCTTAGATTGCGCTAACACTATTTATGCTTTATGTGTTTCAGATAGCCTGTCAGACTCATCCTGGAGGTTCTGCTAACAGCTATCCTTAGATTATAGAACTGTTTAACAACTGGTGTTGGCAAGCCTGAAGAAACTATATTCACAGGGTAGTGGAGGACGCTGTCACCATGTCAAAACGCCATGTCTTGATAGATCCAACTCAACCTTGCAGCACATCCAAGCAACCCAAGCCACCTTGCCCAACTAACTGGAAGCTTTGTATTCTTTGCCAAGCAGAAACATGGGAAGCCTTGCAGTGTCCAGCCAAATCCAGCAAGAAACCTGTGGGTAGCGGTTATGTGTCATTGGCAGAGGACCTCCTCCAGTTTCAGGACATTGGCCACATGCCGACTGAGCTGAATCTGGACAGATTGGACGGTGGAGGTGGCGTAGAGGCCACGCTGATTGCACACAGTGCTCTGTGGCATAAAACCTGGCGGATAAAGTACAACCAAACAAAGCTTCAGCGACTAGTACAGCGGAGTTCAAGTGGTGGTTCGACTGTTCACACACGGTCTGCTCACAGCCACGTGAAGCTCACAGAGCCTGTGTGTTTCTTCTGCAATGAGTCAGCTGGCTCTGAAGGCCGACATGAAGCGTCAACCAAACAGATAGACACGAATGTTCGTAAGTGTGCCTTAGAGCTGGAGGACACGGAGCTGCTGGCCAAACTTGCCCCCGGGGACATGATTGGCCTCGACGCCAAGTATCACCGCAACTGCCTCCGCATTCTCTACAACAGAGCCAGACAAGCTGCCTCCAAGGATGAGTATGGGGATGATGCTCGTCTGCAAGGCATCGCCTTTGCTGAGTTGGTGGCATTCATGGAGGACACGCGTGGCGACGATTGTGCTCCTGTTTTCAAGCTGGCAGACCTGGGTGACCTGTACAAGGTCCGACTGGAACAGCTGGGTGCCACAGTGGAGACTCGGATTCAAACCACCAGATTGAAGATCTGACTCGTGTCTGCCTTCCCTGACCTAAGAGCACATTCACAAGGGAGAGACACACTTCTGACGTTTGCAGAAGACATTGGAGATGCTCTCAGGAAGGCCTGTGACCATGACAGTGATGCCATGCATTTGGTGCGAGCAGCACAGGTGCTGCGCAAAGAGATGTTCGACACCAAGTTCGCCTTTGATGGATCATTCCAGCCCGAATGTCAGAAAGCAGCGGTTCCACCAACACTCTTGGCTCTGGTGAACATGATTCAGGATGGGGCCAACATCAAACACCAGACCCAGCTGGTGGACACAGCCACCACAACTGCCGCCCTAACACTGTCACAGCTGCTGGTCTTCAACAGTGTCAAACATGCACGAGCAGTGAAGTCATCAAGCACCTTGCGTCACAGCCGTGACCGTGAAACTCCACTTCCACTCTACATTGCACTGAAAGTCCATGCTGTCACACGCAAGAGGGGGCTCATTGACACACTCTTCCATCTCGAGATGTGTGTCTCATATGACCGCCTCCTGCAAGTGTCATCCGACATCAACAATGGAGTTTGCCAACGCTTCAGTATGGAAGATGTTGTGCAGAAAGGGAGCACAAAAGTGACCATACGCACGGTCGACACTGATGTCGTGGTATTGGCTGTGGCTGCATTCCTGAAGATAAAGCCGGAAGAAATGTGGATAGCTCTTGGTGCTGGCGTCAGTTTCAGGTACATTGGTGTGCACAAAGTGGTTGGCAAGATCATCTACAGAGGACAAACATGGACAAACATGGCCTGAACTAAATTACTATCACCCTGTCCATCACTATTCTTCAGATAATTGATACAGATGGATACATGTTAAAGTTGTTTAATCCAGCCAAAATAAACACCGGCTGAGGTCATTGTTTGCATCTAAAATGTAACCTGTAGGATATATGTGGAGTCTAAGTAAGAGGTATGTGCAGCAACAGGTAAAATAGCTTTTAAAAAAGTGGTGTATATTGAGGTTTTTCCTGCGATAATGCCAAAAATGAAGATTTTTCATCGTCCAAGGTCAATGACCTCTTATAGGGCTCAGAAGTCAAATCTGAAGTGGCTACACTTCTGAAAATAAACTTTATGGTATATACAAACACTGCTGAAAATTTCATGCTTTAGTCATAAAATGCACAATACATTCCATATATGAGGTTATCTGCCCCACTATTTGATTACAATTGGTGGACAAACAATAAAAGGAGACAAAGAGGTCACGTGTCGTTTGTGGTTGAATTAAATTGAAGTAAAATCGAGAAGTAAAATCAATATGGCCGCCGAGTAAGGGATGGGAGATAAACTCGTCCTTCATGGGGTCTCATGGTGGTTCATGTGTCCTGTAAGAATGAGATAAACACCATTGGGGTCATCGCTCCACATTGGAATACGGGGATGAAGGGAACATGTTCGGGATTGAAACAAAACACGTGGGGTGGTTGTTACAGAGATCACGTGGTGTGGTTGATTCAGAGATCACGTGGTGTGGTTGTTACAGAGATCACGTGGTGTGGTTGTTACAGAGATCACATGGTGTGGTTGTTGCAGAGATCACGTGATATGGTTGTTTCAAAGATCACGTGGTGTGGTTGTTACAGAGATCATGTGGTGTGGTTGTTACATTTCTGAGTTGTAACAGTTGGCCTATTTGCTTTCCAATTTATTCTTCAACTTCTTACTGTGATATTTATCGGTACTTTCCAGTACTTTGAATGGTAGGATTTGATTCGGATTGTTTTCATTGGTATACAAGGTGTCCATAAACTACCGTTCCAAATTCAGACCGTAATAAAAATAATTAATAAAATAGGATACAATAATGTGGTTTGATGCTTGTGTATGAACGAACATTTCTCAGTTTTTCTCAGTTCAGTCGACCGAACGAGGCGGCCCAACCGAAGGATAAGCAGAAGATCTCTGAACTCAAGTGACTGTTCTTTATTTGCTTGATTGTACATCGGTAGCCAGTCAAGAGCAGGAAATCTTGAGGAATTTTTCAAGCACGAGAATCAGAAATTTCCACCATCATTATCTGCAGCAGGGAAACTTAGGCAAGGAAAGAAATCTGATCTCCTCGGATGTCTTGAATCTCGCGGAAAATCAGCCCACTTGAATACCCCAACTGCTGAAGGAGGAATACTTGATGGTGCTGCAGTGGTGCACTTTCTGCCAGTTGGAGAATCCAGGACCTTTGGGGAATATGCCAGGGAGGTATTTGTACCATGTGTAGTTTCAGAGCTGGAAAGGTTTCTTCGAGTCGATATTGTTTGGGATGTTTATCAGAGAAACACTTTGAAGCTCACAGCAAGAGAAAATAGAGGGACAGGGGCTCGTAGACGTGTGTCTCCAAATGTGAATCTGCCAGGCAATCGGAAAAACTTCCTTCACAATGATGACAACAAGGATGAACTGTTCCAGTTCCTAGGTGCTGAGAGTGTGTCAAAGGACACTGGCGACAGGGTTATCATATCCACTGTTCATGAGTCAGTTGTCAGCTCTAATATGAACCACAACTTGGATGGACTGCAGCCTTGCTCACATGAGGAGGCTGACACCAGGATTCGACTCCATGTGAAAGATGCCCTGAATTCTGGTTTTAAAGATGTGATGATCAGGACTGTTGACACGGACGTTGTTGTTCTGGCTGTGGCTCATTTTCAGAACTTGGTAAACCTTGAAAAACTATGGATAGCGTTTGGAACAGGAAAGGAATTCCGATACATTCCCGTGCATGAGATGGCAACAGCAATTGGCCCTGAAATGGCAAAAGGTTTGCCCTGTGCAAAGTTTCATGCTTTCTGCAAAAACCTGAAGGATTCTGGTGCTCAGCCGCTGTACTAAAAGGAAGAAAGCACCTCGAAAAAAGAAACCATTTGATGGAGACGAAGAATGACGATGACGACTGTGACAGAGACGAGGGTGTGGACGGGGACTGCGATAAATTTTATAATCTTTTAAAACCAGGGGACGGAAGTTTAAAAGTGATGAAGTCGGTGCAAAAAATGTACATCAGTACGTGCACGAGAATCACTCAATTAAAACACTTCAAACGAAAGTTGATATGAATTATAATACAGTACTTTCAAATGAAAGGTGTGACAACACATTGCACAACATTTTTAAATGCACATGCATAACATGCACAACAGCTTGTTTTTTGTTTGTCTGTAATCACGTATAAATCACTCTGCAGAGCACAGTTGTCATTGGAAATTTTTGTAACTTCGCATATCAGAGGCCTATAGAGGTCCCTATCAGCGCATAAAATTTTGAAGGTCAAGGTCAAAGGTCAAGGTCACTTTGTCGCAAATCAGCCGAGTCGACGAAACCCTTATTTTTTGAGTAATTTTGATCGGATCGTCTTCAAACTTCATGGGAATATAGTTCATGGTCTGGCGCTCAGCTGATTAATTTTTGGTGGCGATTGGCCTTGACCTTCATGGTTAGCGCCTTAGGTCAAACATATTTGACCCCAAGGTCAAATTTTCAAGTTTTAGAAACCATATCGTGTAGTACCTCAAATTGAACACCTCGATGAGTGCTTTCTATATATGTCAAGCTTGAGACATTATGACGTCATTTGGTGACGTTA
This sequence comes from Eptatretus burgeri, assembly GCF_056783735.1. NCBI lineage: Eukaryota > Metazoa > Chordata > Myxini > Myxiniformes > Myxinidae > Eptatretus > Eptatretus burgeri. The sequence goes on along the minus strand of NW_028222617.1, from coordinate 27,131 downwards.
TGAGGCAAACGCATATTTTTCATGGTTACTCTGTAGAATGATTCTCATCGGAATCTCTCGTCGGTAGATATTCCTCAAGGAGTCGCTCCTGGTGGATAGCAGCTCTGTTCACCTCAGTGTCACCTTAAAGAAGTCACATGTGGTCACCTTTTGGCAAGATACGGGTCACCCTGCGGGTGACATTGGTTTATTTGTTTGTTTGTTATTATTATTGCCAGATAACACTGCAATTCTTTTGACCCTCGCCAATGGAGAGAGAATTTCATTTGTGTCCATTTGTTTGTTTGGTTGATGATTGTCTGCACAGAACTTGTGTTTTTCTCCGCAACCTCTTGTCGGATTGAGACAAAATTGTCATCAAAGGTGAGACAACTCATGGAGAATGTTTTCATGATAATTACAACGTCATAGGTCACGTGGTGTGGCAGCCATGTTGGATTTATCCGAAAACCTTTAAAAATATTCTTCTCCAGAACGGCTGGACAGATTGAAGGAACGCTTCACACAAATGTTCTCCAAGCTTGGGTGTCCAAGTTTGTTCAGGAATAATTGCTTGGTCTCATGGTTTGGCAACTATATTGGATGGAAGAAAAAAATTATGAAATGACGTTTTCTCTGGAACCGCTTCATCAAGCAATGTGAAACGTCACAATTATAATCTCGAAGTGATGTGAAATACTGTACATGTTTATATTCAAACTTGATCGGCTCACTTGGCTATTCCTGGATGGGTTTGAGGCTCGAGGAGTCACAGCTGAAATGTGAATCCTATCCACGTTCCTCCTGATGACTTCATCTTTGCTTTTTGCTTGTTTGGGCTCCTTCTGATGACTCCAATGCAGAACTGCACCGATTTGGTCTTCCATTTGATTGGAATTGAATTTATTTTCATCCCATTCTAAATTCAATTGAATAATAATTATAAACGGGTCATTCCGTGTCAAATCAGCCCAAAAAATGAAATTCTGCGGTGACCCCCTCCGATTTTCCTGAAAAATTCTCAAAGCTACCTTAACATATATGAGTAAGGTTTGCCAAGTAATAGCTCAAAATTCCAAGTAGTGTTCGAGATATGGTCCTACAAACACCCTCGGAGTGTTTCAATTCTGGCAGTTGCCAGTTGCAGATTTGTATCTGAAGCATTTTTGGAGGGCTCTAAATTCCAGAGTTTTACAAACAGAGTTCTGAAAATTCACACAAATGGTGTCTATTAGTGAGGGTTTCAGAATCTGACATCAAAAATGTTTTACTGAAAATACTTTTTCAGATAATTACTCTCAAAAGTAGTGATGTGTAACATGCAGTCAAAACAATTTCAGTTTTCAAATTGCTGCCAACAGTCAGTTTATTCATCATGAAGAATTTTGTTGCCTGATTTACATAATCTAGTGAATGGATCATTTACACAAGAAAACTGAAACCTTTTGGAGCAAAATCTTGGGTGCATAAGTGTCTGAACTTTGCGCCAGACTCAACGACACTGAAATTTACCCCGGTTTTACTCCAAGTGTTCACAATGTTGAAAGTTACACAGCTCTGAAATTTTTGTCACTTAAAGACACATACATAGGCAAACTGTGGTAGAAAATTCAAGAGTTGTTCTCAATCCCTTCTATTTTTAAACGAATTTTTTTTTTAATGGATCAATTTCTAATGATTCTGCAGTCCCAAAAGGTACTTTTTTAAAAATAAATTTTTTACTAACAAACCTATCGGAAAAATAAAGATAATGTAAGGAAGTTTGACTTAAGTGGAATCTAACAATATATAAATCAGTTTAGTAAAGCTTCAAGAAGTGTACCAAAATCATTTCCAAAGTTAGGCATGGAGCAGAACTCTATCTTATTTAGGCTTTAACCGAATACACAGCCCTGTCGTAACTGCCAATGCTGATTGTTACATTTTATTATATCCTGGCAATTATAAAACCAATCACTGTTCACTTTTTACAATGGATCCAAGTACATTTGTCCAAATAATTTGATATGAAATTATGAAAAAAAGTTGAATCAGATATTGTACCGACATTTACAAATGGATGTAGACTTTCGTACAATGTACACTAAGTATATAAACAATTAGATATGCAAATGATTATTTATAATGGTGATTATTATGATCACATTATGTCTTAATTTGTCGTTGAGATTGGCGGCGGCCTTAAACTAAAATATCCTTCAAAAAAAATGTGAGGCAAATTAAAGTAACCACATACTTGTTCTGACCAAAAAACACAACAATTTGATCATTGTGGTGCCAACTTATGAATGTTTGGCATGGCTTCCACTTCAAAAGCACACCTCTTGCTTTTATTCTACATCTTTCATTGAACATGTTTTTTTTTTAAATAGTGGGCCTTTTTAAAAATAGAAGGGATTGAGAACAACTCTTGAATTTTCTACCACAGTTTGCCTATGTATGTGTCTTTACACACACAATACAGGGGACCTAATTACACACCAATACTGTTTTACTGCATGAAACATGAAAACGTATATATTAATTTAAAAAACTACAAATCTTTGGAAAAACAAAACACTTTTACATACTTATCTTAAAAGCCGCGATGAAGCTGCAATATGTGAAGGCAATTTCACATAACACTGTTTTACTGTATGAGACAAGAAAATGTATATATTAATAAATCTGCGAAGAAAATACTTGTTACAGATTTTCTCAGAAGTTTTTGCATTTAATGTCACTTGTTATCAACAAGTCACCTTTGTTGAACTGACGAGCATGTCATCCGTAAGTGCCACAAGCATTTACAGGTTTCTCAGAAGCCTAACATTTTCCTCCACAAGTTTCTCTAACGCTATCAATTATTTTTCTTTCTTTTTGGAGGACTCTCTCAAACTGTGAGCTTTACTAACAAACTAGTGCATGCCCATAGGTGCGTGCGTGCCCGTACGTGCGTGGCCGTACCTGCAAACAAACAAAAAAAACTTCCAAACCGCGTGCCAGAAACAACAACCACACAGGCCGTTCCTTCGCTCTCACGTGCCAGTACGTGCGTGGCCGTACGTGCATGGCCGTACGTGGGGGAAAAAAAGAAAAGAACAAATACTTTAAAACCGTTTGCCAGAAACAACCACACAGGCCGTTCCTTCGCTCTCGCATGGCCTTACGTGCATGGCCGTACGTGCGTGCCCATACGTGCCTGGCCGTACATACAAAAAAAATTTAAAAAAAACTTTCAAACCGCGTGCCAGAAACAACAAACACACAGGCCATTCCTTCGCTCTCATAAACGACGACTGGATTGGCGCATTGTGTTTATCTATAAATGCGGATAAGAAATTGAGAAATTATTTGAATACAGTCAGTCATCACTATCCAAAAGTAGTGCGTGCCCGTACGGAATGTTCATATCATTCCACGAATTATCTCTTGCATTGAAGTAACAAATGCTGTGATACTTACAAACACATAGTTCATTAAAATCCACATTAAAATCAAGTTTACCTCCCTGTCTTTGCTTGCCATGACATTCGCTGCCATTTACCATTGACACTCCTACACCACGGTAACTAAGGCACCAATCGATCCCCAACGTAACCGGCACGGCACGTGACATCATCGTCAGCCGGCCGCGCACCGGCCGATGCAGCCACGCCTACGCAGCAACGTGTCCTGTGATTGGTAACTAAATGGGCATAACTTGGGAATCACTTGTCCGATTAATATCAAATCTTGAAAAGGCACGTACTCAGGTCCCCAGCAATATAGCTGGCAAGTTTCAATTAGATTGGACCATTGGTTGTCAGGAAACAGCGGTCACAGACACACATACACAGACACACACACACACACACACAGACAGACAGACACACAGACACACACAGACAGACACACACACACAGATTGCTGGAATTATAGATAGATGAAATGAGGTCAATGAGATGACAAATGAAGGGGTTGAATGCAGACTGCAGAGCATTGAGTAAGGAAACCCGTCGTTGTGAATCGTTTTTACCACCAAATTGAGATGTATTTCGTTGGCAAGCATGTTGAATGGAGCTGAATTCCTTAACACTTCCAAAGGCCACACTACACCGTTTTGACAATTGGAAACAAAAAGAAGTTGTGCACTTTTTTTGATAAATTATTTTCGGAACAATTTTTCTTCATTAAATAAGTAATCATAAAAATTGTCTCCATGTACATTGTACACACCTTTATCTCGTTAGCACCTCTTCATAAACAACATCGCTGAGGAAACGGCGCTTCTTCTTTGTTTCCTCGTCCAAGACAAGAATGTGGAGGCTGCTGGATCTACCAACGTTTTGATAAATTATTAGTTTTAATAGCCAAGCTGTTCGGGTTAGCCAATGCTCATCCAAGTTTTAATGGCCAAGCCAATGCTCATCCAAGAAATCTTGGTACTTCCTTCGTGCAGCACTTGCAGACAATAGCAGCTTCTTGTCGAGTTCAACTTTCTGCAACCCTCCGACATTGTGAAGATGATCACAGATTACTCTCTGGGCAATTAAGGACTCGTCTCCCAGATTTTCCACCTCAATTTCTTTGTTTATCGAGAAGCCCCTTTCAGCTGTTGCCTGTCCATGGAATAGCAGCAAAAGTTGTCTCACAACCTCCCACAGATTACTGAACTCCGGCTTTTTTGCGATGTCTGCATGCCACAGATGGTCGAGGCGATCTTTCTTTTGATCAAAGTGTGCGTGTTTGACTGAAGCGTCAGTCAGATATCTTGAGCACTGGCGGACAGTCTCATCGCCATTTTCTGGTGTTATCCACTTGGCGTCACAAAGGGCACTCACATCTTGCTTTGTGGATGGACACCCTTTCTAGCCAATCCCGATAGTCGGGATGGCTTTGACACGCGGTGTTGAAATAACAAACTTTAGACATTTTGCTTTTCAGTTCTGCAGCCGAAAAGTTTCTCCGCGCAGAGACGTTCATGCAATTACTCAATATTGAAGTCAAAATGCCACTGACATGGAGATTATGGCGGTGTCATCGATCAACAGCCAATTAATTCTTAGAGCATATATTTACAAGGCTTTTCATTGGTTGATATTTTACTTCACTTTAAAACCGCATACAGAATCAATGAACATTACCCTAATCCAGGTCAATCAAACCTTTGGTGGCAAAATGACCGATGTCGGCTTATTTCCTGACAACATAAAAATAAAAAAGAGGATAGAAATATGTAAAGGACAGTGCACACAAAAAGGTTTATTTTCCAGGAGTTTCCAAGAGTTTTAAGGAGTTTTTTCTTTTTTCAAGGACTTTCAAGTACTGGAAAATTCAAGGAGTTTCAAGGAGTGTGCGAACCGTGATTGATACAGTTCCGAAATTGATACAGTTCAGACATTGATACAGTTCAAACTTGATACAGTTCAAACATTGACACAGTTCAAACATTGACACAGTTCAAACATTGATACAGTTCAAACATTGATACAGTTCAGACATTGATACAGTTCAGACATTGACACAGTTCAAACATTGACACAGTTCAAACATTGATACAGTTTAGACATTGATACAGTTCAGACATTGACACAGTTCAGACATTGACACAGTTCAAACATTGATTGAACATTTGCATGCATGCCAGAGGTACATTTGCATGCACTGAGTTACGGGGACATCCATCTCAGGGTGCGGAATGGCTGGTTGTCATCTCGTTGTTTTCAGATGATTTGCCAGTACAGAGACACGCCGAGGAGGAGGTTCCGGACACCACTCCCCACAACCAAATCCCCTCCCCCTTGAAGATAAGAGTGGTTGTTGGCATGGAAGATGGGGATCGTTTGTGACGTCTGTGATCACACAGGGAGAGAGCTCATTCTCAATGGGTGTCCTGTTCGTGTCCTGCAGCTTGTTCGTGCCCTGCAGCTCCGAACCTGCCTGCTCAACAGTGCCTTGCTCACTTGTTCACCCTGCCTTCGCCCAATCCTCATTTCCGAAATCTTCTTCATTCGTGTCAGTGCGCATGGTTGTGAACAGCTTGTCGTGGCCACGACCAGGTAAATACCTTGTTGTCTTGCTCTTATTGTGAATTTACATCCTGAAGGTGCATTCTTTGATGTAATTTTAGCTCCATAAGTTATTATTTCTCAGAGCTGTATTCTTGTTTGTTCACCATAATTTTTCCAAGTCGCATTCGGGCATCGTCGGATCGACTGGGGGAGGAAGAAATTAAAGACAATTTTATTTAGTTGTCGGCACGGTTTGGATCATGCTGAAGCATGGATCGAGAGAACACCGCTCAAGACCAGTTTGTGGTGAGAGTAACTCATTGGTCATTCACAGGCTCGAGTCCTGGCATGTCAGCCTTTTTCCAGACAGTGGTGAAGCTGCTTCTGTTGGGGGGTTTGTAAGCATGACAATATGAGGTATTGAAATCTGCGCCCTTCAGGGAAGTGCCCCTGCCCTGCAGGTTTGCCTCTCACACATTGTGTGCCGGCCTCCACAGGGTTAAATTTGAGAATATCCTCAAATAATCCTTTTACAAAACTTTGACAGAACTTCTTCAGTGAGTTTATGAAACGTTCTTCTTTTTTGTGTATCCCCGTGCCTCATCCATAGAATATGCTTTGCTGGCGACAGGAACACATCACACAAGGAGAAATTGACCGAGCGCTGGGCCAGCTCAATTTGGGAAGTGCACCAGGACCAGACGGGGTGAAGCCGAGGGATCTTCTCGACGTGGAAAACAGACACAAATTGCTGAAAAGACTGTTCCACAGCTGGATGAGCGACGGCGTCATACCCCCACAAGTGAAAGAGTGCCGAATGACATTAATCCCAAAAACCACAGATCCCGACCAACTAATGTATCTGACTAATTGGAGGCCCCTTTCCAATAATCTCCTTCACGTTGATGTTTCAGTGAAGGAGCGGGTTGAGTGAGGGACGACATCAGTTGTCAGGCAGCAATGCGACGACACTGTCATTCATGATGAACTCCCGATACAAATTCAAACTTTTTCTGCCATTTCTTCGAACCGTGCAGGGAGACCTTGAAATATATGTGTGTGTGTGTGTGTGTGTGTGTGTGTGTGTGTGTGTGTGTGTGTGTGTGTGTGTGTGTGTGTGTGTGTGTGTGTGTGTGTGTGTGTGTGTGTGTGTGTGTGTGTGTGTGTGTGTGTATATATA
>NW_028222617.1:0-17500 GCF_056783735.1 Eptatretus burgeri | reverse complement strand
TCCTTCACCTCGCCCTGGCCGACGTCAGGGGTGAGCGGAGCCCTGCAGAGAAATGTTGCTCAGCTTCCTGTGCCGAGGCGGGTCCAAGTGATGTCACCGTGGCCAATCGGCGGGGAGCCGGCGTCTTCCGCGCTCCGACCCAGCACCGTCGCCATTAAACACGCGGTCTGAGGTGAAGCCGTAGGCGGAGCCACAAACGCCCCCCGCTGGAGACTCCGCCCAAGGGAGGGAGTGCCACACCCACCGGTCCAATCGGGAGTGGACGAGGAGTCACATGGGGCCTCCGGTCCAATGGGAGGGCGAGTGGGGAGGAGAGCATTCGTTGAGTGGAAGGGGGCTGATATAAGGTGTGTTCTGAGGAGATTTCGTCGTCGTTCGTTTCCTGCTTGTCTTCTCCCGCTTCTTCTCTGCCCGGCTCATCACCTTGGCTTCTGTAACGACCTCGTCCCGGCTCCAAAGCTTCGTGTCGTTGCCTTCCGCCTGGCTGGTACGGCGACACCAGTCTCAAGACCAGGAGACATCCAGCTGCGCGCTCGTGGACAGGTAGCCAGCCACGCCTGGCTCACAGCCGGTCTGTCCTCCTCGGCTGGAGAGTCGCAATAAAGGCCGTTGAGGTCCACTTCTGTCTGGGTGTGCGTGTGTCAGTTTGTGGCGCCAGTCTGTTAATTAGTGAATTGTTTAAGTGTTTTGCCTGTACATGTGTGCATTGCTTGAGAGTCGGTATAAATCTGCTCTGATGTGCTTCCCTCATTCCCTGCCTATTAAAAATAAATACCCCCAATTGTTTAAATGTACTGAGCTCGTCGTGTCATTTCTCCATTGACTGGGTGTGTCGTGCGTGTGGGAAAGTAGCAGTCATTGCCGCGATTACAGAGCAACAGGATAATCTTTGCAGGATAATCGGCTTTGAACATGGAACGGGCTCGCTTAGCGGCTCATTTCCGTACGCGTTCCGTCGAGGGTGGAATACCCTGGTAGCTGGACCACTTGGGTACTGAGGTATGCAGAGAATTTGGCTATTCACCCTACCCCACGTGGTCTCCCCATTGGCGTATTTGTGTCCAAGATAACCAGGACCCGCCGACCTTGCACTTCTCCGGGCCGGCGATCTGTAATTCCGGGCGATCGAGCCGAGATGGCCCCACTGCTGCATCGAGGGTCGAGCTCGTGGCGACGCGCCGGAGAAACCACAAATAAATAAATATATATATGTATATATATAGATATATATATATATATATATATATATATATATATATATATATATATATATATATATATATATATATATATATATATATATATATATATATATATATAACCACAAGGGGAAAACCGGTGATGTCACTTTTTATAAATTTCAGGGTTATTGCACCTGCCAATACTTGGCAACATAAGGTTTCCTCTCACAATATTACTTTAACAAATATCCAGGGGTGTCACAAAATTGATATGGTATAAAGTTTAGCCGTGCAATGAAAAAAACAAGTGTTGTCAAAGCTGAACAAGTAGAAACCCAGAGTTGTCAGTACTTCACTCCTGGTTATCTCCCTTTCGTCCAATAAAATGCTAAGCTCGGGTCATGTGATACGGTTGCAAGTAGAAAATGGCGGATCAAGGAGACAGTCGTCCTGACGTGACTGACAAGCCGAAAAAACGCAAATGTAACGGGAGAAAGTGGGAGAGAAATAAAAAGATGCGGTTATCCAACCATACAACTGGTCTCCTTGCAAATGTAAGCGCCTGAAATGCTATGACCTGGTATCGGCAGAAAACAGACAGCGAGTGTTACATCATTTTAACAACCTCGATAGCAAAAATGAACAGGACAGTTTGCTGGCCTCCTTCATTACAGTAAACCGTGTTCAACAACGAAGACCTCGGCAAAATGAAGATGATGCCAAACTGCATGACTATTCTTACATGTATAAAATTCGGATTGTTAGAGAAGGACAAGAGGATTCAAAGTTAGTGCAAATCTGCATAAATGCTTTTACGACAATCTTTGGCATTACAACTTCAAGAGTTGAAAGGATACGCTCATCCCTTGCAAGGACCGGTGAGTGAATGCTTACCTTTTATTAACATGGTCTTAAAACTGTTTATGTGTTATTCCATGTCTGAATGGTTATCCAGCAGAGTTCAAGAATGCGAGTGTGAGTTCAACTCTACACCCTTTTTGAATGTCCGTACATTCATAACACTGGATCGTAACATGGGTGAAATAATGTATTGCATGGTGTATCATTCGAGGTAAATAACCGCACAGTATTTCACAATTGTTTATTAGTTATGTATGTTCTCCGTGGCTTATTCAGAAAAGGCACTGTGCTCAAATTGTCTAACCACTCACCAATGAGGCTGCAGGTTCGAATCCAGCTTTATATGGGGATGCTAATAGCCACCTTCGGATCATAGTCAGAGCCTTCCTCTGAGCTCTGTTTCGTTTCCTCCCCTAATAAAGCACACTGCCCTCACATAAGTGAAATAATTTTGAGTAACAGCATAAAACGCGAAGCATATAAATAAAAAAAATTCTTCTTTCACAAACATCGGATTTGTTTTTATTTACTGCTATACAATAATTTCTTTTAGTGTTTGGAGGTACTTGTTTAAGCACCACCTTCATTGTCCCAGCATGTTAGTTTAATTGTTTATGTTTCTTTTTGTTGTTAGGCCTTCCTCCTGTCGATCAATGGGGAAAGCATGCCAATCACCCCCATGCTTTCTCAGCGGAACAGTTAGAGCGGATTGTCCAGCATATTCGGTCATTTAAAGGTAGAAAGTCCCATTACTCACTGCATAAGACAAGGAAGGTCTATCTTTCAGATGATTTGAATGTGCAGAAGATGCATGAGATGTATTTGGAGATGTACGCCGAGGACAAGTGTTCACAAGAAAGCTACAGGTACTCGACAAATTTAACATTACATTAGAGACTGGACATTTTCTGGGAGAGAAGGGAGTTTCCTGTGCCATATCTTAAAACGTATTATCTTAATTGGACACCCAGAGAACCCACTGTTTGATGAGTAAAATAAATTTTGGGTAGTGCCTGAATTAATGAAATTATGAAAGCACACAATATTTTATCAAAACAGTCTTTTTTGTCTAATTCTCTTATTTTCTTTTCTCTTTACAGGAAAATATTTGCCGAAAAGTTTAACATTTCATTTGGATGGCCACCAAAAGATGCAAGTTCCACATGTGATGAGTTTCGAATTAAACTGCAGTCTGACAGCAATACAGCCGAAGAGATGGCAACATTTGCGGCAGAGAAGGAGTTCCATGTCACAAAGGGACAAGTTTTTTTTAATGATAGGAAATCAAAAGCACGCCAAGCTGCACAGTGTTCCGACATTATCGTTGCTATTGCTTTTGACTTCCAAAAAAACCTCAGCTGCCCTAATATCACCACAAATGATGTATACTATCGACGTCAACTGTCATTGTACACTTTCAACATTCACAACCTTGGTAACGACAGCGTTTACTTGTATTGCTATGATGAAACTGTTGGTCACAAAGGATCCGATGACGTGACATCCATGCTGTATCATTATTTCATGAATTCATGTTAACTGTTCCACCATAATATTCAGAGTTGAGAAACTAAAAAAATGAAAGGTTGTAAAACTTTCACAGCATAAACTCTGAGCACTACAATAGCCGATTTGGTTATATCATGGATCTATTATTTTTGATCACAGGTTTTGTTCTGCAAAGGAATAAAATTAAAGTTTTCACTCAGAAAAGATTGGCTTTCTGTGTCATTCATGTTAACTGTTCCATCATAATATTCAGAGTTGAGAAACTACGTTATAAAAGGTTGTAAAACTATCACAGCATAAACTCTGAGTACTACAATGGCTATTTGGTTCTATCATGGACACCGTAGTTGGTGCATATCGTGGTTCAAGCCTGGTCAAACATTTATTGTGACTTTTATGGGACCCACGCCGTGGCTTAATGGTTCGCGCGTCTGAGTACCCATCCTCATTCGATGTACCCACCGCCCAATCAACCTGCTTAGGTATGTATATGAGGGAGTCACATGAGGTGACTTCGGCTATCGCGGGGTGGTTTATCCTTGGTTTACTCGGTTTTCCATCATATTAAGTAGTACGGAGTAAGAAATGAAGAATCCGTCGTCATATAAGCGAAATACCCTTGAGTATGGCGTTGAACACCAATCAAACAAAAAACAATGACCGTTTAATGTTGAAAAAAATAATCTGTGATCACCAAAGTCATGTAATGTATGTTGATAACCAACAAGCATGAATTTGCAACACATCCTGGGTTAAAATTGCATGGCAATCATTAAACAAGGGAATAACCAGTGATGTCAGTTTGCAACATTGATTCGTTCTTTGCTCTTAAATTAAATAACACAGAAGCTTGGCAAATGCGACATGCTTAATTTGATCGGCCAATGATCACTCTTCCTTTTACTGGAAAAGAAATCGATATGACAGTTATTAAACAGTCCACCAGTCTTGAAACTTTGTTTTTCAGTTTCTTCAAAATTGACTTCTCCTGACATCTCTGGTTTTCCCCTTGTGGTGTTCATATATGTATATTGTTGTGGTTACCAGATTCGCAAACCACCATTCAGGTCCCTTAGGTGAGGTATCTCAGTAAGTGCATGTGTAGTTAGGCCCAAACCCGTTGTCTAGTGGGAATACATGTCATTTATACGTGCTGCGACTCTTCAGGATAGCCGTTTTTCTTTTACTATCTTTATTTTGGACCAACCGCCATGATCACAACCACAACATCAACCACCGACCACAACCACCGCTTCACCACAACCGCCACGACCTTCACGCACACCTCACAACCGTAGCATCGCCACCGTTCTTGCCCCGCTGTGGGTACCGGTGTTGGACTCATGCAGAACGCGCGTCGAACAGCGTGTACAAAATCACGGATTTTCTGCTTCAAAAACGGATCAAAAACGACACACGCCCACTTTTTGCCGTCCAATCGGTGAGCGAGGGGCGAATTGGCCCCGCCTCCAGAACGATCGATATATGCAAATTTGTGGATCAAAAAGCCTTCACGCCCACTTTTTCTCGGGCCAATGGGGAGCGAGGTGAAAGGTCAAAGGGAGGGGGTCAAAGGCGAAGTTACGGGGGGATAAAAGGACGGTGTTCGTCAGTCAGAGTCGGAACGAGAGAGTCAGCAGAACGGGAACGAGAGAGTCGCAAAGGAGAGTCAGCAGAACAGGAACGAAAGAGTCAGCAGAACGGGGTCGGAGAGTCAAGAAGAGGAGAGTCGGAAGCAGAGGGTCAAGACTTCGCGGGCGGTGGAGCTGCTCGTCGTGTGCGTTGGAGTCGGAACGGAGGGGACGGAGCTGTGGAAAGGCGGCGACACCAGACGAGGGGGTGCTCGCGTCGTGCAGGAAGCTGCACCCGAGGGAGGCCGACAGCGCGACCTGGCCGAGGTGGAGACGCTCGTCGCATATAATAAAGATCCTCTATACCCCGAGCATCAGCAACCCCCTCCTGTTTCCCCCCGCGCTGAGATAGTGCGACCAAGGGGGCCCCGTTCCCACCCCCTGCCAGGCACTGTCCACGAGGCCCGCGGGTTGCGGGGCCATCGCCGCTCCGCGTCTCATCACCAGACGGGTAGGCCCGACCCGGTCTCGGCCCCAGGCCTACCTCATTCTTGGGGATGTTCTTTTCCTTGGTTTTGGGTATGTGTTGTCGGCGCCGTCTGTGAAGTAGAATTGTATAAGTGTTGCCGTGTGCTCGGTAGTCGGTATTAGCTCTGCACTGTGTTTTCACTTTTATGTTTGCTTTTTGTGTAAATGGAATTGTGTTTTCTTTTTTTGTGTGCATTTGGTGGAATTGTATTTGTGTGCTTCCCGTGTGCCGAGAATAAATGTGCTTTATTGTTGAACTGTTCTCCCGCTTCGCTTCGTCTTTTCCCCCATTGAATCCCCATCTTGCTTCACGTAAAGGGTTGGTAGTGGGCTGAATACGCCCGATAATTAATCGAACCGTCGAGGTCGACGATAACACCGCTCGGTTATTCTGATAGAACGGAACGGGTCGCTTAAGTGGCCCGTGTCCGAAGTCGACCTGCGGCGAGGTGCGATCGCCCGGTCTACCCTCCGCGTGGGTACTTAGGTAGTTCGAATTTGGCGAGCAACCCTATCCCACGCGGGGGCTGATTGGCTCGATCGCGGTGAGACCGAAAGGTCCACCCGTGACTGGTTCCCGGCGTTAGTCCGAGAGGGTCACGACTGGATTGTCCGTCCGGTGGGCGACGTGCCGCGATTCGAGTTACGTGGCCGGCCGCACGCCGGCGGGCGCGAAGACCGCAACACTGGTGTCAGGAGTGGGATACAAATTCATCGCCCTCCTCGCGGCACTGGTATTGGAGAGCGGGACAACAGGCTCTCCTGTCTCCAGCGAAATTCACGGGAATCGGTCCAGGGGTGAGAGAAGCGACCCCGATTCCCTCCAAATTACGAGCGAGCAAATTAACCCTTCACGAGAAGCAAGATGGCGTCTCAAGGCGAGCGGGAGCCGGGGGTATTAGAAATGTATATGTGTAATAATGTAGAGTCCATGGTCCAGGATGGAATCCCCGAGCAGGAAATGTTGATTGTGCAGGAACACGGACTCGCCCAACTGAACCCAGGGCCCGAGGTGGGTGCGGCAGCGGCCGCGGTGTATGACACCTGCCCCCTCTCCACCAAGACCCTTCCCCAACCCTTGCCGAAACGGCTCAGCTGAGTGCATCCAACATGGCCCAGCTATGCGCCATGCTGGCGGCAATGAACAAACAAATGAATGAAGTGAAAACGACGATGGATACAAATACAAATGAAATGAAAAACGAAATGAAAGACATGAACGAAAAGATGGATACAAATACAAATGAAATGAAAAACGAAATGAACAAGCAAATGAATGAAGTGAAAACGACGATGGATGCGAATACACAGCAAATGAGGGAAGAAATGAAAGAGCTGCGGGGTGAGACGCAGAACATGGGCCGATGCCTGCAGGCGGGCATGAAGGCCGTGACCAGGGAGCTGGGAATGGCGACTTCACGTGTGGGAGCAAACGAGCTGGGTGGGGGTGCAACGGCTGACAGGCCCGCGGTGGAGGCGGGTGAAAAAATAATTCGTGGAACGTGTTGGGCGAGGGTCGTGACGATGACCGAAAGGGAAAAATTAAATGGGGAGACCAAAACGTGTGAGACGAGACACGAGGTGACGACAAAGGAAATAATAATAGTTGAGACAAGGGAGGTAAAGGGTGAAGAGTTGGCAGTGACGGTAGCCGGGAAGGGAACGACAGAGGAGAGACTGCACGGTGAGGACGGGGTAAGTGACGCACACACACACACGGAGGTAGTGGAGGATAATGGGGGTGAGCTCGCGGAGCGTGCAGGGACCCGGTGTGAGCAGCTGGATGGCCTCCTCCAGGAACGAGGGGAGGGAGTATGCCTTGAGGCGAGTCACGACCAGGTGAGTTCGGTCGTGTTTTGCGAGGTTGAGGGGACGAGTGCTGTGGACGGGTGCACGGAGAGCTTGGGGGGTATAGAGGCCCCGGAGACCCTTGTGGGGATACGAATCCCCAGTGTAGTTGTCCCTGTGTGTGTGGTGCAAGGCGTGAGTGCGTCCCCGTGTGTGGAAGCGACCCCGTGTGTGAGTGGTGTGGTGGCGATGGTGCCAGAGTGCGTGCTTCCCAGCACGCCGGGTGTGGATGGGGCACCGTGTGTGAGTGAGGCCGTGTGTGTGAGTGAAACGGCCAGTATGAGTGAGGCACCACGTGTGAGTGGTGTGGTGGCGATGGTGCCGGAGTACGTGCTTCCCAGCACGCCGTGTGTGGATGAGGCACGGTGTGTGAGTGAGGCACCGCGGGTTAGTGCCCCCGCGTGTGTGGGTGAGGCACCGTGTGTGGATGAGGAACCGCGGTTGAGTGCCCCCGCGTGTGTGAGTGAGGCACGAGTGAATGGAGCACCACGTGTGAGTGGTATGGGTTATGCAAGGGAGACCGTGTGTGTGAGAGAGCGGTATGAGAGGGAGATGTCGGTTGGCATGCGGGAGCACGCAGCCGCGTCTCCCGGTGTGAGTTTAATGGTGTGGACTGTGTGCGTCGTGACACGCAGGTGTGCGTGGGTTGAATGGAGACGACGACGGCGACAGAGGAGAGAAAGCCGGGTAGCGGCTGTAGTTGTTTCGAGGACCGTGCCGGGTTCACCCAGCAGTGAGCACGCGGTTCGTGTTGTGCAACGCACGAGACCACCACGTGCTCGCTTGCGAGAGTGAAGTCCCGGTCCGGAAACGCACGCGGTGGATTTGCCGATCCCGCGGACGGACAAAGTTTAGGCAGGATAACGGATTTGGACCGGACGGGTTCTCCACGCGATCGTGTGTGTTAAGCTCCAACGGGCAAAGCACATGTGTTCGCGTGGGGAACCCCTCGAGACGTGTGGCTTGTGTTTTTTTTTTTTTTTTATGCGCACGGTGACGTCATGGCTGCACGTGGGGTTGGAATCCGGCAGGAGGGGTATCTCTGCCGGATGGTCCCGTCCAAGGAGGGACGAGGAACACGTGCAGCTGCATGACGTCACGGCCAGGTGCAAAGTGCGCGAGCTCTGAGTTGCCGCGCAGGTGCTGCGCATGAAAAAAAAAAAAGCAAGCCTCACTTTCGGGTGTACAGGATTCCTGGGCAAGGGGTGAAAGACCCCCTTACCCTGGGCACAGGATGGAAACTAGTTAGGGGGAAGGGTTAGCTTAGTTAGACCGACTCCATGGGGCAGGGGTAAGTCCTCATGGAGTCCGTGGAATGGATTAGTTAGAGGGATTGTAGCCAGATTTAGGTTGGGAAAATGGGAAATGATTTTTGATGATTTGGAGACAGAGACAGACTTTGAGTGTGTAGAGTTGACGTAGTTTAGCTACGTAGTGTTAAAAGGAACGTGCTACTAGTTTAAGGGACGACGTGGGAGCACCAGTTAGTTAGGGGATGTAGTTAGAAGGATGGCAGAGTTCAGCGGTGTGTGTGTTGAAGAGTTGTTGGTGAGTTGTGAGGTGAGTACTTGTTGAGTGAGTGAGGCCAGCGGGTCTGTGTGTGTGGAGTGAATGGGGAATGCATGGTGCGATGAGTGATTGGGGGGAGGAGTGACTCCCGCCCAAGGGACCCCGGGGTCGGTATAAAGTGAGTTAGGGGGGATTAGTCAAATTGAAAAAAGGAGGTCGTTTTGCTGTTGGTGGGAAAGTAGGCTCGAGACCCATTTGGAGGGGTGCAGGAGCCCTGTTGACGGGCTTGGGAGCGTGGCTGCGAAAGGTGAGTATCGCTGAGTGGGTACCCCGGGCACCAGGCTAGTCGGCCGCGGTAGGCCAAGGGCCCATGGGGGGCCGGGATAGAGTAGTGGGCACGGGTGCGCCTGCTTGGTGCGGGGGCCCGGGGCGCCATTAGCCGCGTGGGCAGTGCAGTGGGCACGGGTGACCCTCGGAAAGGGGCCCGGGAGGCCGGCCTGCCACGTGTGCGTTTCAGGGGAGGTGCCATGGGGGGCACTCCCCGGTGTTAGGGAGCTGGTAGGCTCGGAGGCAGTGTAGTGCCCGGGGGTGCCATAGCGGGAGATTCGGCAGAGGGTCGTGCCTGCCAGAGAGAGCCACGTGTCCCAGCCAGGAGACCGTGTGAGGGCACGGAGAGAAAATTGGGGGGCGAGGCCCGAAAGTGTAAGGACACCAACACAGGCGACGGGAATCTGGGGTTATAGAACCAATAGTTTAAGCGCGAGGCGCGTGTTGAAGGCCCGGGGTAGTTTAAGAGTTAATGGTTAGGGTAGATTAGGAGATGTACCCCTCCGCACCATCCATCCCCTCGCTGTCGTTGTGGGCCGCTGGACCCACTTGGTGTTAAGATCGCCGAACTCTGGGGAGGCCATTCTGAGGCTTGAGTTGGGCCTCGACACAGGACGTTAGCTCTCCCTTGTTCCCCTCCGGGAAGGGAACGTAGGGGTTGGGAGTAGGCTAGGTGACAGGATAGGTTAGCCGAACAAAGACGATAAAGGGGGTTAGGGGACGATTTATAGTGGGGAAGTAAAAATAAGTTGGGGCTAAATTGGGGTTTGACAAATTAAGGGAGTGGGTATGTACAGTGACAGGCAAAGGCGATAGGTTGGGAGGGAGACAGGTAGGTAGGTCCAAGCCCGCCTTCCAAGTGGCCAGCACCACCGCACTCCCTCCACCAACCTCCACTGAACGGCAAGAGCTGGCCAACTTCATCGGCTGGCCGTGTTTTGCTTCAAGGCGGAGGCCGGCCAGTTCATCTGCAGCTGTGGTACTTCAAGGCCTGTGCCGGCCAGTTCATCTGCCGGCTGTGTTTGCCTGCAGCGGCCTTCTTCTGCGGGCTGTGTTTGCCTGCACCTTTGCCATGCCATGCCCACTGCCCACGTTCACCCGCCCCGTTCAATTTTTGCTTTGCCCCCCCTGTTCATTTCCATGTGCGCCAGGATCCGCAAGGCAACAGTTTGCAAGCTGCAAGAACTGCCCCGTTGGCAGCTACAACACGGGCCTGCAGTGGCGGCCCGTGCACCGTGTTTGTGTCCATGCATCCATTCGTTGTGCTCATTGCGTGTGCCACTTGAGCTGGCACGGAGACTGCGTTGTGCAGCCCATGCACCGTTGTGGTTCACTGCATTCAGTTCAAACCGTTCATGCATCCATTCGTTGTGTTCATTGCGTGTGCCACTTGAGCTGGCACGGAGACTGCGTTGTGCAGCCCAAGCACCGTTGTGGTTCACTGCGTTCAGTTCAAAAGGGAAGGCCTTGGACTGCGTGTGAGCAGCCAGCCACGTTCCCTGTCACCTGCATTGTTTTGAGCCAGAGACTGCATGTGGGCAGCCTGGCTCCCTGCTAACTGCTTTCTTTTGCAGAGTTCAATGATCCTGGGCCATGGTTTAGTGTAAAATTTGTAAGTTAAGGTTAAGATGTACTGTACATATGAGTGCGCCCCGGCATGTATGTCTTAGCGCCGGCAATTTTATTTAAGTCGTCCGTGTGAGTGAGTTTGTTTAGGTAGTTACGCAGCCCTCAGGTTATTTATTTTGGGGACACGAATACCATGAATGTCGCACTCAGGGATCCGTAGGTAAAATGTACTAGGGGAAAACTACACATGATGGCACACGAAAATTTGACGACTCGGGACGAGTCTGTAAAAAGGAGAGGAGGGAGTGTTGTGGTTACCAGATTCGCAAACCACCATTCAGGTCCCTTAGGTGAGGTATCTCAGTAAGTGCATGTGTAGTTAGGCCCAAACCCGTTGTCTAGTGGGAATACATGTCATTTATACGTGCTGCGACTCTTCAGGATAGCCGTTTTTCTTTTACTATCTTTATTTTGGACCAACCGCCATGATCACAACCACAACATCAACCACCGACCACAACCACCGCTTCACCACAACCGCCACGACCTTCACGCACACCTCACAACCGTAGCATCGCCACCGTTCTTGCCCCGCTGTGGGTACCGGTGTTGGACTCATGCAGAACGCGCGTCGAACAGCGTGTACAAAATCACGGATTTTCTGCTTCAAAAACGGATCAAAAACGACACACGCCCACTTTTTGCTGTCCAATCGGTGAGCGAGGGGCGAATTGGCCCCGCCTCCAGAACGATCGATATATGCAAATTTGTGGATCAAAAAGCCTTCACGCCCACTTTTTCTCGGGCCAATGGGGAGCGAGGTGAAAGGTCAAAGGGAGGGGGTCAAAGGCGAAGTTACGGGGGGATAAAAGGACGGTGTTCGTCAGTCAGAGTCGGAACGAGAGAGTCAGCAGAACGGGAACGAGAGAGTCGCAAAGGAGAGTCAGCAGAACGGGAACGAGAGAGTCAGCAGAACGAGGTCGGAGAGTCAAGAAGAGAGTCGGAAGCAGAGGGTCAAGACTTCGCGGGCGGTGGAGCTGCTCGTCGTGTGCGTTGGAGTCGGAACGGAGGGGACGGAGCTGTGGAAAGGCGGCGACACCAGACGAGGGGGTGCTCGCGTCGTGCAGGAAGCTGCACCCGAGGGAGGCCGACAGCGCGACCTGGCCGAGGTGGAGACGCTCGTCGCATATAATAAAGATCCTCTATACCCCGAGCATCAGCAACCCCCTCCTGTTTCCCCCCCGCGCTGAGATAGTGCGACCAAGGGGGCCCCGTTCCCACCCCCTGCCAGGCACTGTCCACGAGGCCCGCGGGTTGCGGGGCCATCGCCGCTCCGCGTCTCATCACCAGACGGGTAGGCCCGACCCGGTCTCGGCCCCAGGCCTACCTCATTCTTGGGGGATGTTCTTTTCCTTGGTTTTGGGTATGTGTTGTCGGCACCGTCTGTGAAGTAGAATTGTATAAGTGTTGCCGTGTGCTCGGTAGTCGGTATTAGCTCTGCACTGTGTTTTCACTTTTATGTTTGCTTTTTGTGTAAATGGAATTGTGTTTTCTTTTTTTGTGTGCATTTGGTGGAATTGTATTTGTGTGCTTCCCGTGTGCCGAGAATAAATGTGCTTTATTGTTGAACTGTTCTCCCGCTTCGCTTCGTCTTTTCCCCCATTGAATCCCCATCTTGCTTCACGTAAAGGGTTGGTAGTGGGCTGAATACGCCCGATAATTAATCGAACCGTCGAGGTCGACGATAACACCGCTCGGTTATTCTGATAGAACGGAACGGGTCGCTTAAGTGGCCCGTGTCCGAAGTCGACCTGCGGCGAGGTGCGATCGCCCGGTCTACCCTCCGCGTGGGTACTTAGGTAGTTCGAATTTGGCGAGCAACCCTATCCCACGCGGGGGCTGATTGGCTCGATCGCGGTGAGACCGAAAGGTCCACCCGTGACTGGTTCCCGGCGTTAGTCCGAGAGGGTCACGACTGGATTGTCCGTCCGGTGGGCGACGTGCCGCAGTTCGAGTTACGTGGCCGGCCGCACGCCGGCGGGCGCGAATACCGCAACAATCTATATATATATATATATATATATATATATATATATATATATATATATATATATATATATATGTATATATATATATATATATACATATATATATATATATATATATATATATATATATATATATATATATATATATATATATATATATATATATCGGGCGTATAAAAAGTGTGGGAGATAAAAACATTAGAAAGGAAAAAATAACTTGCATCAAAAACTTTGACATTTTCACACTCACGCTCATGCTGACGCTGACGCTCACGTCGGGGGTATCGCTATAGATCTCTGTTCTTCGAATAGGTGAGCTAAAAATGGTAAAACGCCAAGTTGCAATGAAAAGGAGTTCAAATTTATGGTCCCAAAATTACCTGCTGACATGATCGCAAAACACGGACATCTAAATAGATTGGAAGCTCATACTTTCAAGCGTGTTATACCGTTTATGCGAACTGCACACATCCCACGTTCTAATGAACTGAAGTTATGGGACCCCTAATCAATGTGGAAGCAGAGATAGAGGAAACTATGCAAAATTTCACACCAATTGATCAAAAATTTATTCCATGTGCATTGAAACGTAAACCAGAATACCCAGGAGCCTATATTGAAGAAGTTATAGACACAGAGAAAGTTCTTGCATATTTCCAGTCTTTCAAGGAAAATAACCATCTGTACAGCGACATAGACTTTAACCACGAGACGGTTGAACAATTTGTATTGGAATCGCTAAAACGCGTGGAACAACAGGCTGACTGGAAAGAGAAACAACCCGAACTCCACGAATCTGAAGATGACAGTGAATGTGGTGGAGAACCTAACGAATCACAAAATAATCAGGATTGTTCAATGGACCACAATGACGCTTTCAGGACATGTGGAATTGAGATTGTAGACGCAAATATTGTCCTGAACGAAAAGATCCACGATGACACGCGATGCCAGGACAACTTGTCT
This sequence comes from Eptatretus burgeri, assembly GCF_056783735.1. Lineage (NCBI taxonomy): Eukaryota > Metazoa > Chordata > Myxini > Myxiniformes > Myxinidae > Eptatretus > Eptatretus burgeri. The sequence continues at coordinate 3,583 of NW_028222617.1, read as the reverse complement.
CGTGTTTCTTTCAATTTCATGTTGAATTTCAACTGCAAGATTTAAATCAACATCACGATGCCAAACACAATATGGCGGACGATAAAAATGACCAACAACAACAACAACATGCTGAATCCGAAGATGACACTGATGATGACAATGTTGAATTGCCCGATTTAAATCAAGAGAAAGACAACGAGAAACCCGAAGACAACGTGGCCGAGGATGATTATGCCCTTCCGCATTATCTGAACGAAATTTCCGATGATACTGATGATTCTGCAATAGACCCATTGACACGTGATAATACACCCAATGTGATCAGTGAAGTTATCGCTATTATGGAATCACAGAACAGGAACAGCATACAGCAACTAAAAAATCAAAAACTGGTCGACAAGAAAAAGTCATAATCGCACCCGGAGCTGATGGCAAATTCGTATATTGGGAAACCGAACAGTACCTCGAGGAAACAGCTTTCCCTCATCTCTTCCCATCTGGCTCTGGTGGTTATTTGTCCACATATCAACCACGAAGTGTAAGTTTTGCGAATTATATCAACCAACGGATTGAAGGTGTCGATCCACGATTCCACGAAGATACAACTATGTATTTTTCCTCTGTGTCGTAAAGGAAACCCTCGAAATCAAGCGGTCAATGACGACGTTCTTTCGGAAGTCGAAGGTGAACCGTAAAAAATATGACGTGAAGTTTCTGAAACATGCTGATAAGTATGAAATTGAACGACAAAATGTGGGGTACAGAGCTTTTAAAGCTATACGTGGAACAAGTCCTCACTTCCAACAGGCAAAAAACAAAGTTTTGGCAATGACAAAAACAACTTGAAACACCCAACATATTCCTCACATTGAGCGCTGCTGAGATGCATTGGCCAGAACTAATCAAAATGCAAATGACAAAAGAGCGACGTCGTGAGGTTACCGAGGACGAAAATCAAAGAAATTAACAAATCGGAGATAAGGAAGTTAATTTCACGAAACATGGTTGACACTGTGACGCATTTCGGTTATCGTGTTGGGGCGAAGAAGGACTCGTGTGGGAAGAGTCGGAAAAGGAAAAAAAATTGAGGAAGAGAATGGAGGAGGAATTGAAGGAGGAGTGAAGTGTGTGTTCCTGCGAGTTGTCTCCGACCACACGACTTCGACCAAGGGTCCTGCCTATTGCTCCACCCTCGCCCTCTGCCCTTCTCCACTCAAGTTCCTTCTACAGACACACGACCTCGACACGTGCGGCTGTGGCCCGAACTACGCAACCATTGTCGGGTACCGCACCAAGGAGCATCCCTTCCCCCGAAACGCTCAGGCACCGAAAAACTAAAACCTCAACCCCCTTCCTCCCTGGCTGAAAAAGTCCTTTTCTTTTCATTGGGTTTTCTTTGTCTGAGTGTGTGTCTGAGTGTGTTGGCTAACAGCTTGGTTCCAGAGTTCGAATTGTAAGCAATTCTGCATTGTATATTCTTTGCTGTCAATCGATCCGTTATGTCTTTGGGTTCTGGCCACAAAGTGCCGAAGATCCTCGCGTCCACGTAGCGAGAGTTGTAGCATTCCTCTGGTAGGGGTGTACCAAGTAGAGGTGGGGCTTGCCGCGGGTCCGGAATGCACTCTTCCTTCCCGCGGTTGACACTCTCTGCAGTGCTTGCTGAAAGCATAGTCCGTGGAAATGAGGACGCCACCGCTGCGGCTGTCCCTGAGAGTGCGGAACTGGAGCCACAGGTGGCTCAAGGGTGCTTGTCAGTGTGTGAGGATTGTGGAAGATCCTTTGGGAGTCGGACTGGTCTTGGCACAGACGTAAGGTGCACCGCTTTGAGTTCCATGTGTCTAACCGACCTGTGTGGGTGAAGGCGCGTTGGAACGAGGAGGAGGTGTATGCCATGGCTGTCCACGAGGCTCAACTGATACACAATGGAGTTAAATTCATCAATCAAGTGTTATTTCAGTTCTTGCCTGGATGGTCATTGGAAGCCATGAAGGAGAAACGGAGGCGGGCCGTTTATAAAGCTCTTCTCGATTCTAAGCTGATGGAGCGAGCCCAGGGAAATACCACGCTGGATGGCATCTTCCCTACGTTGTGGGTGCCCCGAGAGGAAACAATGTCACCGGAGATGAGGCAGAGACAAACACCGAGAGACAAAATGGCCTTTCCTACACAGCTGATGGGGGTCCAGGCTCCCCCACCCTGTGTGGAAGCTGGCCCGACTGACTTTGGTGAAGAGTATGGTGGTGACAGGTGTGTTAAGTGATTGTTTATAAGTACTCCGGGGTCGGGTATGATCGGTGAAGGGCAAGGGAAAATATATATGTGTATAATGTGCTTCTCATGTGTTTTATATGTGTTCAACCTCTTTTAATTTCATGTTTGATTTCCATCACCATTTTCTGAGGTAACAATCCCCCCGAACCATTTGCTCTCCTTTGCATTTGTCCTCTGCATTCCTTTAATCATCCCTCCCATCATTTTCTGCTCTTTGCATTCCCTTGCTTGCTGTGGAATAAATTATTGAAGTGTTGACTGTGTCCCGATTTATCCTGCATTGCGTTGGTCCGAATAGCATTCCCAGTAGGCAATATTGGTCTGAGTTCCTAATGGTAATGGAAGCCCACGTAAGGCAGCATGCAGCATTGGTTCGCACATCCAAATTAACTACCGCATTGTTGCAGGCACGATTCCGCATCTGCCACGTTTAATTCACTCGTACGGTAAACCCACTTTGGGCGTGAGGATCCTGCCCGAGTTGAGGGTTGCAATTGGCGTTTGTGGTTTCTCGTGACATGTCGCTCTCTTGGAGAGATCGTATGAGATCGGGGCAGGCTCATACCAACGATGCGAAATGGGGGGTCAGACTCCTCATCCGCTCGGGATGGAAGCCACTGGGGCCTCCGTCGTGAGCCTGTCCAGTTGACCCCCATGGTGCACTTCATCTGCAACACATCATTGCATTGTAAATGTTGCTGTGAAGTGCGTGATGAGGAATGATTGGGACATGCTCTCAAATGAAAGAAGATTGTTGCTCAAGGCTTCTCATCCAAATGATGTGCAAATGTTCCGTTTCCAAGTATGGAATGACCAATTCTGAGTGGACATCACACGTTGATCTATCATTTCAAAATTTGAGTTTTGATTGGATGGATTTTTATGACTTGAAGTGTTCAGGGAATCAGGAATAAAACTCCTGTGGGAATGCTAATTGACAGTGAAAATGATCTTACATCATACGAAAATACACCAACTCTCTGACTGCGAAGGACAATAAATGAGTTTCATTACATCCCTTCCAGAGCTCAGCAGAGTTCCACGCATCTGCCCAAAGATCTCTCATCTCGTACCCATGTTTTTGTACGTGATGACACTTTCAGAGCAACCTCCTTACCGGGGACCGTTCCGAGTCATTTCCAGGAAGGACAAGTACTTCATCCTTGATTTTAATGTCGCTGTGAAGTGCATGATGACGAATGATTAGGAGAACCTCTCAAATGAAGGGAAATTGTTGTTTTTCTTTTGGCCTTCTGGATCTCCACCGGTGTATTGTTGAACTCATATCGTGATGTCATGGTGTTGATGCCAAATATATTTGACACCATAT
>NW_028222616.1:12500-25000 GCF_056783735.1 Eptatretus burgeri | reverse complement strand
TGATTGAAGCATACTCATTTAATAATTAAATAACTTAATTAATACATTATTATTTTCTCTCACAGGAAATTGTGTCTGAAATACGAAATGAAAATACTGCTTTTGCTACAACTTGGGGCGAAATTGTTGGCTTGGTTGAAGACCTTATGAGCGACCAAGACCCACAGAACGAGTTCGTCCTTGATGACCCAACCAAAGAGTTATACCTTGGAGACCAGCAAAATCCTGAAAAAGAGTTTTACAGCAATAGTACTCATTGTGAGTTATCAAGACAATACCCACTGAACAAGTTATACGTTGATGAGCCAGAATACAAGTTTTACCTTGGAGACTCACAAATTTTGAAAAAATCAGTAAATGAGTTCTGCCTTGATGGTTTAAATAACTACCTTGGAGACTCAGGAAAAGGGTTCTGCCAAGATGGTTCTAAATATGAGGCCTACCTTGGAGACTCACAAATTTTGTGAAAATCAGTAAATGAGTTCTGCCTTGATGGTTTAAATAACTACCTTGGAGACTCAGGAAAAGGGTTCTGCCAAGATGGTTCTAAATATGGGGCCTACCTTGAGACTCACAAATTTGGAAAAATCAGTAAATGAGTTATCCTTAAGAGACTTTGTAAGTTGGTTTTACTTTGAATACTTGAAATGTGGGTTCTGGATTGATAACTCACAATGTGATACATATCTTGGAAACTCAACGGGAATGTGGTTATACCTTGAAGACTTGGAAAGTTGGGTTTATGTTGGACACTTGAAACTTTTTTGGGGGCTTTTATTTATTTATTTATTTATTTATTATTATTATTATTTTATTTATTTATATTTTGGAGACTTTTGGAGTTGCTATCACTCTTTGGGATCTAAACCTATCGATGTAGTTCTTTGTCGGATGGTGCTTGATGGGAGCAAGATCAAGAAAGTTCTGGGAAGAAAGTGCAGGCTTACTCCCCTTTCTACGTCATCAAACCTGAAAGCCTTAAAAGACAGAATTGGAAGAAGAAAAAAAACGTAAATATATATATATATATAGGTGGAAATCTCATTTTGAAAAAGACATTGTGTTGGGCGAGGATTGAGTTGGGGTTGAGATTTTGAATGTGAGGGTTGGTGTTGAGATTTTGAATGTGAGGGTTGGGACACACACACATACACATCAACAAACAAAAGTTAAGCCTTGACTATTCAGTTGAGGATTCTGTGTTTGGGGTTCACAGATCTAAGAACGTCCCCCTTGACACACATTATATACTGTTATACACCTCGGACTTGGCCCTCGAGTGTCCACAACGGTGTATAGTAGGAGGGAGTGAAGCGCCAACCTATTGCTCCCATTACACACACACACACAAACAAAAGTTAAGCCTTGACTATTCAGTTGAGGATTCTGTGTTTGGGGTTCACAGATCTAAGAACGTCCCCCTTGACACACATTATATACTTGTCCCTCTAGTGTCCACAAAGGTGTATTATCTGCTTAGTTTTGTCTTTTGTAATTCCTGTGAATAAAATGAACCTAAAATCTCTTCCCCTTCCAAATCATATATTTTATAAGTCCAAGGAACTGTATCTATTACATCAACAATTTTAAAAAGTTCTTTCGTCCATCGTTCAGTAAAACCCTTTTCAAAATGAGATTTCCACCTATATATTCTTACGATATCACCAACTTTGAACTTAGGTTTTCTGACATTAATCTCTTTTTCATATTTTAATTTTGTAAATGTTTCTGATGGCTTCATATTCGTTGATGTGTGAATCGTGTCATTATACTTATCCACAATATCCTGAATAAAAGATGACCATTGTTGTGAACCGAGTTGTGTGAATTTTTTATATAGTCTCTCTTTAAGGTACGATTAAAACGTTCAACAACAACTGCCTTCCCTTCATTAAAGGTACTGTATAATGTAATACTGTTATTTTTTAGAAAATTCATAAATGTCTTGTTATAAAACTCTCTACCCTCATCAGTCCACAATTTCTTAGGTTTTCTCTTACTTTTATTAAATATCTGTTGAAAAGCTAACATAAGAGTATTACCTGTTTTGTTTTTAAAGGGACAACCCACGCATATCTACTCCTCAAATCAATAACGGTTAAAGCATACTTGTACCCCTTATCATTATTGAGTTCAATCAAATCAGCAGACCAGATATAATCAACTTCCTTGGAATAAACTTTCCTTCTCTGAAACTTTGTGAATATTGGTTTATGTAATTCATCAGCTAATTGCTCTTCAGTCTTAATGGCATCATTAGAGCCTATAAGTTTTTTGAATTTCCAAGTCCAAGTTTCAATTTAGCACTAATCATCTTCTTCACGATGAACCTATCAACTTTTTCTCTCAAGGTTGGATTTTGTATCAGAGACAAATTATATAACATTTCTCTATCGGCTTCATGCTTTTCTTCCAACGTTGTGGTATTCCCATAATCAATATCGTGTCTCATGCACACTTCATCAACTCTATTGATTGGTTTACTCCAGGATTTAGGATTGTCTGCCTCATCTAATCTTTTATCTAAGTTTGTGCCTGGACCACAGAAAGAATAACCTGGAAGATGTAATTCCCCTGGTATTCCAGTAGTTGTAAATTTACTTCCTGATAAAAACTTTTGTATATCTCCTCCGAGTTTGTGTTTGGAGATAAATTGATTTTTTTTTGAACCACACACCAAACATATACCTTTTTGTATAACCCTGTTATTTTTACTTTTAATATATGAAATATTTTTAGTATTAGTTTTCTTTTTACATTTGAGACAATAACTCATTTATTTATGAGAAAAATTTCTGCAGAGTGCAAAAACCTTTAGTTTCCAACATGCACATTTGAATCTTAATTTTTAAAACATAAAGAATCCTTAGAAATGCCTTCACTCTCTCCTCCATTTATTTAAGAAAAACTTGAATTAAAATCTATATCTTGTCGATGCTAATAGTCTTGTCGAAAGTATTGCAAATAGACTTGTCAATTCTTTGTTTTCCTCCTCGGTGGGTTGAGTTATTTTCTGTAATACCTCTATTCTTTTTTGAATCTCACTGGTTTCCATATTTTGATATTTATTCATTCTCTCTCTTTCCTCCCTCTCTCTCTTCTCCTTTTCCTCCTTCTCTCTCTCTTCTCTCTTTCCTCCTTCTCTCTCTTCTCCTTTTCCTCCTTCTCTTTCTTCTCCCTCTCTCTTCTCTCTTTCCTCCCTCTCTCTATTCTCTCTTTCCTCCTTCTCTCTCTCCTCCTTCTCCTTTTCCTCCTCTTCCCTCTCTTCTTCAACTCCTTCCTCATCCCTTACTATACTTGAATCGCTTACACCCCATAGAATATTATACATATATTCATCAGGATTTCTTGTTATTCCTGTATCCAAAATAATTTTTTTTACAACAGGATACCAATAAAATTTCTTTTGAATTTCTAAAAGAGCCTTACCTTTTCTTAACCTTATAATTTTTTCATTATTTAACATTCTAATTAAATCTAAAGTTGTTGGTTTATCAACATCAGCATAATGCCAATCTTTTATTGAAAATACCTCATTCTTATGTTGTAGAACATATTTATTAAAATACCGAATACCCTTTTCTTGAAGGTATGCTTGAACACAGAAATGATAATTTTCTTGAAGCCTTCTTGCTGTCATTTATGTATTAGAAATATATGTTAGAATAATATTATGGCACGAAACACCTCCCCATCTTCCCATAGTTAAATCATTTTGTATTTCCTTACTTATTATATATAATCCTGTTTTTTCTGTTTTCATGAGATAAACAAGGGCAAAACCATTATTATATTTACCCTTATTAAATTCTTTTATTTGTTGTTTACTAATCGTGGCTCCACAAAACTCATTCTCGATACCAAGTGGATAATATTCTTCCTTACGAGACTGATTTAATTGTTCCAGGTCTTCGAGGTTAATTTTAAATGACCAATTATACCCTAAATCATTCATATCATACCCCCATTGTTCTATTCTCATACAAACGATACGCTATTCTTTATAAAAATTTATTTTAATTCGAACTGTGAATTCTGTATGACCTGGAGATAATATCAACACTTCTGTATCTTTAGAATACACAGCCGTTTTATTTAAGTATATATATTGTGATAAATCGCTTAATCTCACCAAGTCATTCGCGTCAGTCGGGCTTGGATAATTTTTTAATTTATAAGCATTTTTCATGTTAATATTTTTGTTTATATTATATTTATGTCGTTCAGCCTGTGCCTTTGTGTAATAATTTGATAAATCAATATCCAGTTCTTGAGATACACCAAAGATAGAACCATCTTTACCAACATAAGTCATTTATATTAGATTAAAAATAATATCATAAAATTTTTTATTTTTGTTGAGTTGAAATAACACATATAGACATAATTGACCACAACACTTGGAATTTAATTCTTGGACTTGAAATGTTTGATAAACACCATTCTGTAAGAATTTTATGACTTCAACAGGTGGTGGAAGACCAAAACTATCAAAATAATATTTGTCTTGACTATTAAAAATACAAACCCAATGAGAACCGTTCCCATCATTATCTTCTAAGTTCATAATAATATTCTTTGTATGTTTCGACACATTTGTTAATTCATCTCTCATACAAATAACCACATTATGAATTTTTAATTTCTTACAATATTTGGCAAGTTGTAAATTTGATGTTGTATTCTTTCCAAATTCTTTCAACCACTCATCAATGCTCATTTATTTATTAGAAAGATATAATCCATTACCTCTTTTCGTTAATTTTACACCTGCTTGTGCTATAGAAGAAAGCATATCTCCAACTAACAATCTCGCTTTATCAGGCAGACCTTCAAGTTTTTCAGCAAAATCTACAATTACACCACTTCCACTAATTTGTTTCTCCAACTCTTTGTTATGTCTTTCCAATTCTTTTGAGCCTGGAGTTGAGCCTTCCTTTCGTTGGCAGTTTTGACCGCTGTTGAAATACCACCCGTCAATGCTCCAACCGCACTTAAACCAGCAAATAAAGGAATTAGAAATGGGAGAAATCCTCCACTGCCTCTCTTATTGAATATTTTTTTCAACATTGGTTTTGTCATTTTAATTTTAAGTGAGCCAGTGTCATTCAAGATTTTAACCTGTTCTCTTGTGAGCAAAACATCAATTCTTACTGCTCCTTTTCTCTGAATTGTATTAACGTTAATCGTACAAGGCTTTTGATTTTGAACACAAGATGATAGTTTATGAAGATTGATTTGATTAACATATACCCCAGTTGGTACTTTGCCACTCATTTATTTAACAAAAAAATTATGTGAGACTAATCATCACACCATTATCTGTATTAATCTGCAATTCTGTTTCTTCCAAAAGCAAACAATATGTATCAACTTCTTCACTCTCTCCTCTTTCAATGTATAGGGAAGTATCCACTCGATTAGACTTTATAGTTTCTTTTGAGCGCTCAGGTCAAACGTATAGATTGTATACAAACTTTTAAATGCTGTCATATCCAAAATAGGTTCTTTATTTCCATTACTTTCACACACCTTTTGGTAAGACTTGTATGCTTCAGCAAAATCATTTTTTTCCCAATTAATTTCCAATCTATCTCGTGGATAAAATGTTCCATCTAGAGAAACGCGAAGTTGTTTCACCTTAGCATTATCACTCAATGCATTATTCTTATCAGTCGCAGTATCACCATCTGGCTTTTTAAAAATCATCCACAGATATCGTGGCTTTCCTTCCAGAACACCCAAATTCCACGTGTAAGTAGTTTGATTGAGTTTAACGTGTTGACATCTTCTTTTGAGGTATGATACACTGAGTGGTCTCTTTGAGTTAAGTCTTCGATTCAACATCTCTTCTGTTTTAAGATTAGGAGTATATTCACTGATATACCAACTCATCTCCTCAATTACAAATTTATTCTGATCACCAAAAGCATTACCAACACCAAAAAGCAATCTATTTTCATTATCATTCCTTTGTAGTTGAAATCTAATTTTAAGACCATACAGAACTTTATCATAATCACAAAATCCAAATATACCTTTAAGAGGAACTGCCACAGTAAAACTATTTTCTGCTTTTGTATCATCATTATACATTCCTTTCCTTTGAATATATCCAGGGTCTGTGTTTGTTCCCGTTGACATATCAGGAATAAAACCTTCGACAGACCCCTTTCCCATTCTATCACTGAATGTATAGAGTGTAAATTTCATCATTTCAGATACAGCAGAGACATAATCAACCGCTTCAACTTCTTGTGTTCCAATATACAATCGCACACTATCAAACATTTTCCAGAAGAAATCATTTACAAGTGTAGCGTTTGTGTTATTCCCAGCCTTAGTGAATTTAAATTTACACAACAAGAAACTTTCGGAGAGATTCAAATAGGTTTGTTGATTATTTATTTCAAAACTTTTTGTACCATTTGTATTCCAGTCTGTTCCATTTATTGCATTTACCTTGAAGTAATGTTTGTTTTTAGTGGAGTTTGAGATAATAATAGTATCATCCAAATCATAGATACTATCAATTGCTTCCATACTTGTATTTATTTAGGAAAAAAGATGTTAAAACTTTTGAAACCCTGATCCAAGTATTTGAATTATTTTCTGTCGTTCTTGGGGGACAACTGAGTTTTACCTTTCTTAATTTCTTTTATTGCTTGTAATTTATGAGATTCTTTCTGAGCATCTTTTATACTCTTTACAGCACCTGCTACATTTCCCACAGCAGAAGCAGTTGAACCAATTAGGTCTTTATGTTTAAGAATAGTTGAACCAATACCCATGAGAGTATCAATTATCCCATCTCCTCTAAATTGATGTCCAACACCCCTTTGTCTCTTAGGTTTATAGTATCCTCTACCAAGATACATACCTTCACCCTTGTAGTACGGGGAAAGGAACATCCCATCCCCTGTAATTATTTTATATTTTCCCAACTCGTGCTTCCTCACAATAACCATCGTATTTATTTATTGAAAAACTTCACGTAGGTGAATTCTGATGGATATAACTTCTCCATTAAAAGAGATCACACGATTATCTTGGTCGGTTATCCTAAAATTTACTCTGTGTATGGTTTTTCCTGACACAGGTAGATAAACCAAATTTTTAGGCTCCATATTGAATTTATAACCAATTGGGGTTGAGTATGCGCTGAATGAAAATATTGTATTTGTTTTTAATCCATCATTATAAGCACCATCAATCAAATCACAGTGAATTAACACCGAATTTATTCCTGAGGATATTTGAATGACATTATCACTGTAAAACGTCCCATTAGTTTCAATCTTTTTGAGGAGAAACCTAATAACTCTCTAAATGAATTATCAATTGTGAAATCAACCTTGTAGTTATTTTTAACTTTAATCGTTGATTTTGAAGTATGTTTTTGAATGTTTATAATAATATTTTTTGGTTCATCACCCTGTTCTTTCATAAGACGAGCAATTTCGGAAGATATTTGAGAAATCTCGTATGCTCCGGGTGAGACTGTTATCGCTTTGTATCCACTTCCCGGATTATAACTAAACTTGTCATTTTTCTCGGTTATATTAAATAAGGTATTATAAGTCTCCATGGACAATAAAGATGCCTCATATTCTTTTGTTGTGTCAAGTTGTAGTGGGTATGGGAATGAAGATGTGTGGTCGCTTGTTGTGAAATTAAAACTCAGGATTGTGCTTCTCATCTTATTTAATATGAGATAAAATGTCTTTATATTGAGATTTATTAATTATTTTCATGTTCATCAACTGGTCTAAAATGGCTGATGCTTCATTAAAACAATTGTTATTTCCAGCCTTCTTACTGCCGAACAACAATAACAGTCTATTAACTAATTGCGATGGGTCATTTGGAAGAAAACTAATACCTGAACCAAGGATACTTAAAGCCTGAATAATGTGTTTCTCCTTCTCATTCTTCCTACTTTTACCAGAAAGAATAACCTTATAATTTAGAGTGTTCAGCAAATCAATATATACTCTATCATCATTATTTTCCATATCCAATGGTTTATCAATATACTTTGATTCATCCCTCACAGTTGAACCTTGCCTTCCATCTTTTGTGAGAAGAAACATTAATCTCGGAGTTAGTTTAACAGGGGTTGAGCAGAACTTAAGAACCTTAATTCATCATTAAATATCAATACCTTTTCTTGAACAAGAAGAAATATTGCTGGTTGTTCTGTTGGAATGAGTCCTGCTTTGGTTTTTGAATCCGCTGAATATTCATTGTTTTGAACAGCATTCACAATATAATCAGGGGTTGATTAATCTCTTCCAGTTGTTGAAATAAACCTTCATCATCATATTCTAATTCTCCTAAATGCTCTAATTCTTCCTCCGTCATTTGACTGAAATCTTTTAACATTTGAAGCTTTCTAGGAGTATATTCTACTGTGGGAACTGTGGAAACATCTTTCATTTTTTCTTGGGAAGTTTTTAAAAGTGGTTTAAAAAATTTCTCTTGTTTTTTTTCAAATGCTTCTTCGCCCGTTAGTTTCTGTCTGCGTTTCTTCTTTATGTCTTCCTGTTGTTTTACAACTTTTGAAACCAACTCTTGATGTTCCTTAAATCTTCTTGCTCTTTCTTTTGTATCCATTTATTTATTGTAAAATATCATTTAATGAATTGTAAAGATCAACAGGGAAATTTTCCTTTTCTTCATCATTCAAGTAGATGTGTTCAAATAAATCCTTTTCTTTAAATATTTCATCAAATTCTTTATTAACATTAATGCGAGTTGTAATTTCTTCTTCACTAATCCTTGCATCTCTGCTTTTCATACGTTTGTGTTGAGTTTCTTCATCAACATCAAAACCGAATGATAAAATCTTCACTCCGCTCAGATATTTAATAATTTGTCTCTGCTCCTTCTGGATTAGTTTCTAATATCCCAACACCACCAGATTTTAGTTTCTTTAACTCACTCTTACAATGTGAATATTTTGTTGTACCAAGAGAAACCTCCTCAAATATTTGTCCTTCATTCCTCAATCGCATATGTTCCTCCACTGAAATATAGTGATAATCTTCACCTTTTACTTCTCCAGGTCTTATTGCTCTAGTTGTTGTTGATACAATGCGTATCACGGGGTGTTTTTTAAGTAAATTTACAATATTCTCATTTGTACTACACAAGAACCTTGATTTATGAAAGTTTTTTCCAGAAGCAGATTTACCCACAAGATTTATAATAATAGTTGTCATTTATATATGTAATTGTTTATAAAACAAAAAATATATCCCTTAATATCTCATCTTGTTTCACAACAATATATTTATATTTTTCAGTCGTGGTGCTTCATATAATCCTCAAATTTCTTTTTACTACATAATGTAGAACAATTATCTCTCCAAAAATTATTGATATCTATTGAATTTAACTTGAATAAAATAAAAGTATTAGCATTGTTTCTGATGGAACGACGAGGAAGTTGAAAGTACGATTGACTAAGATAAATACAATTACAAGAAGAATGTCTCCCTCTTGTGTAGTAGCTGTCCATTACCGTTTGGTTTCTCTCATTAACACAATCATCAAAGATAACGAGGTTCTTTTTTGATTTATCCAAATCTTGGGGAGACGGTATATCATCCGTATTATCACTAAGAATACAAGTTATAAGATTTGATTTCTTTTTACATCTCTGTGTATCACAAAATAGTTGAATTATATCTTCAATGTTATAATCATTTAGGTTTTTTGACGTTTAAATAAACCTATTATATCTTCTTTTGAAGACCAGCATTAAAACCTTGTGAGAGTAGTTGATACTCTGGTTGAAAACTCGACTTTGTGAAAATTATTAAATTATCATAATCTAAAAAGTTGGGAGTGAGGAGCATTTTTAAAAGTAAGCAGGTTTTTCCACATCCACTTGAACCAACTATGAGACATCTTAATGAATTTGGGAGATTTTTATGGTTGTTAAATTTTATCTTATTTTCCCAAATAGGTAAAAAATCATTCATTTATATATTTGAAAAACAGGTTATTTAATTTATTATTGGCTTTTTTAGAAACTCTATATTTTATCCTAAGTTCAGGTTTAATTTCAAGATAATCCATTATTTTATTTATACAATATCTTGTGTTGATATTTCCCTGAAAATTACATCCATGAATAATATACAACAACAATCCTTTGAACATTTCTCTTATACGCTCAGTTTCTTCCCTTGTAAGGAAAGGTGTGTTATCATCCTCATACTTTACATTCATTTCTCTAATCAATCTTGTAAAGTAATTCATTTTTGGTGTAAATCTAAAAGAATTATTTTCCTTTTTATATTTTTTATTATCATTAATTAGAAGATAATCACAGAATATACATTGTTTATAGGCTTTTGACTCTGTGTTTAATCCCTGTCTTTCACACGCAGGACAATTCTCAAATTTGTCATATGGAGAATCAGGAAAGTCTAGCATATTTATAAAGTAAAACTTTACTTAAACTGAAATTCATCTATACTTTCAGTTGTATATTACCATCGATATCGATATACTTTTTTCATTATCAGATTCAACGACAACATTTTTTATATTAAAGGTAATTTTAAAATTATCGTTAACTACTATTGAACGAAATGACATTTCAGCTGAGATAGTAACATCGTTTATTTGATCAAGATTTACATGGTTAGGGTTGTTGAAAAAATACAAATTTCTCCTTGCATATTACAGATGGTCTTATCTTTTCTTTCTAAAGCTTCATCCATAAGGTTTTTGTTCTTTGATACTTTTTCTTGTTTCATTGCTTTTTCTAGTTTTGAATATATTACTAGAAGGAGAGGAGAAACTTTTGTTAGAGATACTTTAATTGATGTTCTACCAGGTATACTAAAAGCCCTTCCACTGAAGGAAATTGAAGAACTCATATTATTTACCATAATAGTTTTTATCCAATAGTTGTTATATTTATCTTTGTTCAATTTTACATCCTTGACATATTTCTCAGTATCTTTAACAGATGAAGAGATTGATTGAAACTTGTCTTTTGTGTCTTGAAACATTGTATTTATTAAGTGAAAAAGTTGGAGGATAAAATGTTTTTAAGCACAGATTCACCTATAAATTAAACGAAATTTTCATCAAGAAAATTTTAGTTTAAGCAAAGTTTTATTCTATAAATATGGTGAATACAACGTACTGCGATGTTTGTAATCACGAATATAAACATTATAGAAAACACCTCCGAACCAACAAACACACATTTAATCTATTTCATCAAATATCTCCTCTTGAGTTGGAAAGAAAACATTGTGATATCTGTTCAAAGGATGTTTTGAAGAGTAGTTATAATCAACATCTTCAATCACAAAAACACAAGAAAAATGAGTTTAAAGTAAAGGGAGACTATTATATTAAAAACACTGATGAGGCATTTAAAGGGCATATAAAAATAAGGATTTTTCAATTTGGAGAACCCAGTCCATCATCAATAGCTGAATCAATTGAAATAGTGAAACCCGATGTTGAAAAATTTATTAAAAAGACATTAAAAGAAATAAAAACTTTAAAGTTTTATATGGGAGTGAAAATGAATATGAAAAGACAAGATGAAGAACAAACTCCTTATATGAGAACAGATCTTCATTTTATAACATCATTTCAAGATTTTTTGAATAGTGGGGTTTATGAAGAACTATCAAGACAAGAGGAGGATGTTGATAATACAGTGGTAGGAAGTGGATTCAATATTAAAAAAATCATCTTTTAGATATACACATTCTAAAATCAAACCCTCTTAAAGCTTCTTCTTATATTGAATTACCAAAAGAAATAAAACTAAAGAAGGCAGTTGTTAATATTAAGAACAATGATAATAAATGTTTTCTCTGGTCTGTTCTTGCTCACTTACATCCACCAAAATGTAATTCAGAAAGAGTAAAACAATATATGAAATATGAGAATACCTTGGACATTAAAGATTTTAAATTCCCAATGCCACTAACAGATATTCCTAAATTTGAGAAAAAGAATAATCTTTCTATTAATGTATATGGATTAACGGATACAAACAAAGTTCAAATATTAAAAATTTCAAACAACTATAAAAATGAAGAAACACACATTGACCTTTTATATTTTAGTGTTGGAAAGAATTCACATTACACATACATCAATAATTTATCAAGATTAATCTCTTCTCAGGTATTCAGAACAGCAAACAAAATATATCCTTGTAAGCGATGTCTTAATTCATTTCATACAAAAGAACGATTAGAACAACATTCAAAATATTGTAGTAATCATAAATCAGCTGTAATTACAATGCCTAAACCTGGTGAAAAGATTTATTTTGAAGATTATAATAAATCTATCATGCACCCATTTGTGATATACGCTGATTTTGAATGTATCCTTAAAAAGATAAATACTGCTTCTCCTAATCCAAAAGAACCATATACAAATAAATATCAAAAACATATTCCTTGTGGTTTTTGTTATTATATCAAATCATCTGTTGGAGAAAAGTATAA
>NW_028222615.1:30000-32000 GCF_056783735.1 Eptatretus burgeri | reverse complement strand
TCTACCCAGTCTGCCAGCTCACCCCCATTATCCTCCACTACCTCTGTGTGTGTGTGTGCGTCACTTACCCCGTCCTCACCGTGCAGTCTTCCCTCTATTTTTTCTATCTCCCGTGTCTCTGCCAACTCTTCACCCTTTACCTCCCTTGTCTCAACTATTATTTCCTTTGTCACGGCCTTCATGCCCGCCTGCAGGCATCGGCCCATGTTCTGCGTCTCACCCCGTAGCTCTTTCATTTCTTTTTTCATGTTTGCTTCCATTCCGTTTATTTGCTTGTTCATTTCGTTTTTCATTTCATTTGTATTTGTATCCATCTTCTCGTTCATGTGTTGTGTATTCGCATCCATCGTCGTTTTCACTTCATTTGTATTTGTATCCATCTTTTCATCCATTTTTTTCATATTCGCATCCATTTTTTCGTTCATTTGTTGTGTATTCGCATCCATCCTCGTTGTCATTGCCGCCAGCATGGCGCAGAGCTGGGCTATGTCGGGTGCGCTTGAGTGAGCCGTTTCGGCAGGGGTTGGGGAAGGGTCTTGGTGGAGAGGGGGGGGAGGTGTCATACACCGCGGCCGCTGCCGCACCCACCTCGGGCCCTGGGTTCAGTTGGGCGAGTCCGTGTTCCTGCACAATCAACATTTCCTGCACGGGGATTTCATCCTGGACCATGGATCCTACACATTCTACATCCATTTCTAATACCCCCGGCTCCCGCTCGCCTTGAGACGCCATCTTGCTTCTCTTAAAGGGTTAATTTGCTCGCTCGTAATTTGGAGGGAATCGGGGGTCGCTTCTCTCACCCCTGGACCGATTCCCGTGAATTTCGCTGGAGACAGGAGAGCCTGTTGTCCCGCTCTCCAATACCAGTGCCGCGAGGAGGGCGATGAATTTGTATCGCACGACCTGACACCAGTGTTGCGGTCTTCGCGCCCGCCGGCGTGCGAACGGCCACGTAACTCGAATCGCGGCACGTCGCCGTCGCCCACCGGACGGACAATCCAGTCGTGACCCTCTCGGACTAACGCCGGGAACCAGTCACGGGTGGACCTTTCGGTCTCACCGCGATC
Organism: Eptatretus burgeri; assembly: GCF_056783735.1. NCBI lineage: Eukaryota > Metazoa > Chordata > Myxini > Myxiniformes > Myxinidae > Eptatretus > Eptatretus burgeri. The sequence continues at coordinate 30,933 of NW_028222615.1, read as the reverse complement.
GAGCCAATCAGCCCCCGCGTGGGATAGGGTTGCTCGCCAAATTCGACCTACCTAAGTACCCACGCGGAGGGTAGACCGGGCGATCGCACCTCGCCGCAGGTCGACTTCGGACACGGGCCACTTAAGCGACCCGTTCCGTACTATCAGAATAACCGAGCGGTGTTATCGTCGACCTCGACGGTTCGATTAATTATCGGGCGTACTCAGCCCACTACCAACCCTTTACGTGAAGCAAGATGAGGGTTCAATGGGGGAAAAGACGAAGCGAAGCGGGAGAACAGTTCAACAATAAAGCACATTTATTCGCGGCACACGGGAAGCACACAAATACAATTCCACCAAAAGCACACAAAAAAAAGAAAACACAATTCCATTTACACAAAAAGCAAATATAAAAGTGAAAACACAGTGCAGAGCTAATACCGACTACCGAGCACACGGCAACACTTATACAATTCTACTTCACAGACGGCGCCGACAACACATACCCAAAACCAAGGAAAAGAAATACCCTCAAGGATGAGGCGGGCCTGAGGCCGAGACCGGGTCGCGCCTACCCGTCTGGTGATGAGACGCGGAGCGGCGATGGCGCCTCTCTCCGCGGGCCTCGCGGACAGTGTCAGGCAGGGGGTGGGAAAAGGGGCCCCCTTGGTCGCACTATCTCAGCGCGGGGGGAAACAGGAGGGGGTTGCTGATGCTCGGGGTATAGAGGATCTTTATTATCCCTGGTGTGCGTCTCCACCTCGGCCAGGTCGCGCTGCCGGCCTCCCTCGGGCGTGCAGCTCCCGGCACCGACGCGAGCACCCCCTCGTCTGCCTTCGCCGCTGCCGCCTCTCCGCCTCTGGACTCTCCACCCTGGACTCTTCTTTGGGCTCTCCTCGTTCGACTCTCTTCAGCTTCTCCAGCAACTGCAGGCTTCGGGCTCCAGACTTC
>NW_028222614.1:5000-25000 GCF_056783735.1 Eptatretus burgeri | reverse complement strand
CCTAATGCCTTTTTTATTTACTTCTTCACTATATATGTTATGTTTATAACTTCTTATTGTATTCATTTTCCTATATTCTTCTTTTCTTATTCATCAAACAATTATAATAATTTCTAAAAGTTATTGATTTCTTTATTACATATTTCTTTATTCCCTTTAACCTCTTATCAATCTGTTCACCATACTTATAAGCATATGCCTTTGCTCTCAATCCAATAAACTCACTCATTACTTTTCCACCCAACTCATCCTTAAACTTACCAATAACCTTTTCATTCTTTTTGGAAAAATAACTCACTCTTCTTGCTGAAATTACTTGTATCATATACTCCAATATTTTTCTTCATATCTTCATAAACATCATCAGTTTTTATATCTAGGATAAAACTATCAGTATCCATATACAACAATGAAACATTTTCACCATACTCTTTCTTTAAGTCATTATACAAATAATCATACATCAATATCTTTGATAAATCAAGAACTGCTGTTCCAATATAAATTGGTTTATCCATTACAATACTTTCCTTTTTCATATGAATTGCAGAAAAGTTCTCTGAAAAACCTCTTCTCTCTCAAAACTTGGTTTATTTATCAATCTCGAAGCTTCTTTCCAAGATGTTGCGAATCTAATGTTTTGCCTGTTTCTAACATTTTCCATAGTCTTTCCAAATACAGCATTATTCATTAATTTATAAAAGTCCCCTTCAAATTTTACTTTTGTATTTGCTCTCATATCTGTATTAAATTGAATATACTTTTTTCACCCAAGGACTTTGTTTAAATTTTAAAACTCTATGAATTTTAGCTACTCTCAATCCTTCTCTCAAAAACTGTTTTAAGCTTCTCTGATGTAAAACATATCCCTCTTTTATCATAGAATGTTGTTAATAACTTTTCTGTTGATTTACCTTTAATATTAAAACTTTTATGATAATCACTTAACCATTCTTTCTTTGGAGTTTCTTTCTCACATGCAAAAGGAAGATCTTTATGCTTATTATGAAGATCACTCGGGTACCTCAAATCAACTTCAAAATAATAACCTTCTTCTTCGTCATTCAATTCCTCTTGAGAAGAAATAACAATATTCATCAAAGCCTTTTCATAATCCTTTTCTTCCACCCACTCTAATTTACCATAAGGCAGAGATTGAGACATTGCCCATCCATACAAATTATTAGCATCAAAATACATCAAATAATTACTATCTTTTTCACTATCATAATTTGGAAGATATTTATTATTTGCTTTAGCATATCTTTTTGAACATACTTGTGATATTCCACCTCTCTTGGACTTCTCAATCATCAAAAGCATATCCACATCACTGATTAAATCTATATCTTGTTTTGTCATTTTCAACATTGCACTCCAAGCTAAACCAGGAGCTGTGAAATAGTGGGCAGGATCTAATCCATAACAATTTTTATTATGACAGAGTGATCTAAAAGCTTCAAACACATCAGCTAACAATAAAACATCTGTTTTTAGATATAAATCGTGATATTCTCCAAGGTTCTTTATCTTAAATATTTTCCATATTTCTTGTGCGTGTTTATATTCCTTATCACTTATCTCTTCTTCATAAAGGTTATTATAGAAACTTTCTTTGAAGGAAGTTGTGTTTCTTTAAATCTCATAAATGAATCCATATAATCATAAGGATAAATTCCCTTACTTGTAAGAATTTTCTCTTTACTTTGAATTTCATTCCTTGTTTGAATTTCCTCTCGTAAGAATTCCTTCTTTAATCAGAATTTCATCTTTAATCTGAATTTCCTCTTTAGTTCGAATTTTCTTTATAATTAGAATTTCATCTTCAGTTAGAATTTCTTCATTAATTAGAGTTTCCTCTTTACTTTGAATTCTCTCTTTAATCTGAATTTCCTCTTGAGTGAGAATTTCCTCTTTTGGAAAGAATGAATTAAGATTTGGAAAAGAGTCCGTGGAGCTTAGATTTGATGCGAGGTAGGCTAGTGGTGTTCCCATAAACTTGTAAGAATCTAAAAACCTAATACGAGTTAAAGGTTTTGTGAATATCATTTTTGAAAATGAAATATACTTTTGACTTGTGTTTGTTATGGCAGAAATATTCCCTGGTGTTTTTGAAAGTTCATTTATAAATAGATGTGTATCATAGTTGGCGCTGTTGTGAAGAAAGACTGGAATAAAAGAAGGTAATTTATAATTAAGATTACAACAGGAATGAGCGGGACCTCTATATTTACCAGTAAGATGACAATGGTCTCTAACTTTAGACTCCTTAATTCTTCCCTGAGAAATATGACAGATATTGTTCATTCTAAATTCTAATTTTTCTTCTTTGGTTAATTTCATCGGTTCATTTGTTTCTTTCATTAATTTAGTGAGTCTTATACAATCCTTTTCTAATCGTTTTACAAACTCTTGTGAAGCATTTTTTCCACGATAATGTTCAAGTTTGTTATACTTTTCTCCAACAGATGATTTGATATAATAACAGAAACCACAAGGAATATGTTTTTGATATTTATTTGTATATGGTTCTTTTGGATTAGGAGAAGCAGTATTTATCTTTTTAAGGATACATTCAAAATCAGCGTATATCACAAATGGGTGCATGATAGATTTATTATAATCTTCAAAATAAATCTTTTTCACCAGGTTTAGGCATTGTAATTACAGCTGATTTATGATTACTACAATATTTTGAATGTTGTTCTAATCGTTCTTTTGTATGAAATGAATTAAGACATCGCTTACAAGGATATATTTTGTTTGCTGTTCTGAATACCTGAGAAGAGATTAATCTTGATAAATTATTGATGTATGTGTAATGTGAATTCTTTCCAACACTAAAATATAAAAGGTCAATGTGTGTTTCTTCATTTTTATAGTTGTTTGAAATTTTTAATATTTGAACTTTGTTTGTATCCGTTAATCCATATACATTAATAGAAAGATTATTCTTTTTCTCAAATTTAGGAATATCTGTTAATGGCATTGGGAATTTAAAATCTTTAATGTCCAAGGTATTCTCATATTTCATATATTGTTTTACTCTTTCTGAATTACATTTTGGTGGATGTAAGTGAGCAAGAACAGACCAGAGAAAACATTTATTATCATTGTTCTTAATATTAACAACTGCCTTCTTTAGTTTTATTTCTTTTGGTAATTCAATATAAGAAGAAGCTTTAAGAGGGTTTGATTTTAGAATGTGTATATCTAAAAAGATGATTTTTTTAATATTGAATCCACTTCCTACCACTGTATTATCAACATCCTCCTCTTGTCTTGATAGTTCTTCATAAACCCCACTATTCAAAAAATCTTGAAATGATGTTATAAAATGAAGATCTGTTCTCATATAAGGAGTTTGTTCTTCATCTTGTCTTTTCATATTCATTTTCACTCCCATATAAAACTTTAAAGTTTTCATTTCTTTTAATGTCTTTAATAAATTTTTCAACATCGGGTTTCACTATTTCAATTGATTCAGCTATTGATGATGGACCGGGTTCTCCAAATTGAAAAATCCTTATTTTTATATGCCCTTTAAATGCCCCATCAGTGTTTTCAATATAATAGTCTGCCTTTACTTTAAACTCATTTTTCTTGTGTTTTTGTGATTGAAGATGTTGATTATAACTACTCTTCAAAACATCCTTTGAACAGATATCACAATGTTTTCTTTCCAACTCAAGAGGAGATATTTGATGAAATAGATTAAATGTGTGTTTGTTGGTTCGGAGGTGTTTTCTATAATGTTTATATTCGTGATTACAAACATCGCAGTACGTTGTATTCACCATATTTATAGAATAAAACTTTGCTTAAACTAAAATTTTCTTGATGAAAATTTCGTTTAATTTATAGGTGAATCTGTGCTTAAAAACATTTTATCCTCCAACTTTTTCACTTAATAAATACAATGTTTCAAGACACAAAAGACAAGTTTCAATCAATCTCTTCATCTGTTAAAGATACTGAGAAATATGTCAAGGATGTAAAATTGAACAAAGATAAATATAACAACTATTGGATAAAAACTATTATGGTAAATAATATGAGTTCTTCAATTTCCTTCAGTGGAAGGGCTTTTAGTATACCTGGTAGAACATCAATTAAAGTATCTCTAACAAAAGTTTCTCCTCTCCTTCTAGTAATATATTCAAAACTAGAAAAAGCAATGAAACAAGAAAAAGTATCAAAGAACAAAAACCTTATGGATGAAGCTTTAGAAAGAAAAGATAAGACCATCTGTAATATGCAAGGAGAAATTTGTATTTTTTTCAACAACCCTAAAGATGTAAATCTTGATGAAATAAAGGATGTTAATATATCAGGTGAAATGACATTTCGCTCAATAGTAGTTAACGATAATTTTAAAATTACCTTTAATATAAAAAATGTTGTCGTTGAATCTGATAATGAAAAAAAGTATATCGATATCGATGGTAATATACAACTGAAAGTATAGATGAATTTCAGTTTAAGTAAAGTTTTACTTTATAAATATGCTAGACTTTCCTGATTCTCCATATGACAAATTTGAGAATTGTCCTGCGTGGGAAAGACAGGGATTAAACACAGAGTCAAAAGCCTATAAACAATGTATATTCTGTGATTATCTTCTAATTAATGATAATAAAAATATAAAAAGGAAAATAATTCTTTTAGATTTACACCAAAAATGAATTACTTTACAAGATTGATTAGAGAAATGAATGTAAAGTATGAGGATGATAACACACCTTTCCTTACAAGGGAAGAAACTGAACGTATAAGAGAAATGTTCAAAGGATTGTTGTTGTATATTATTCATGGATGTAATTTTCAGGGAAATATCAACACAAGATATTGTATAAATAAAATAATGGATTATCTTGAAATTAAACCTGAACTTAGGATAAAATATAGAGTTTCTAAAAAAGCCAATAATAAATTAAATAACCTGTTTTTCAAATATATAAATGAATGATTTTTTACCTATTTGGGAAAATAAGATAAAATTTAACAACCATAAAAATCTCCCAAATTCATTAAGATGTCTCATAGTTGGTTCAAGTGGATGTGGAAAAACCTGCTTACTTTTAAAAATGCTCCTCACTCCCAACTTTTTAGATTATGATAATTTAATAATTTTCACAAAGTCGAGTTTTCAACCAGAGTATCAACTACTCTCACAAGGTTTTAATGCTGGTCTTCAAAAAGAAGATATAATAGGTTTATTTAAACGTCAAAAAACCTAAATGATTATAACATTGAAGATATAATTCAACTATTTTGTGATACACAGAGATGTAAAAAGAAATCAAATCTTATAACTTGTATTCTTAGTGATAATACGGATGATATACCGTCTCCCCAAGATTTGGATAAATCAAAAAAGAACCTCGTTATCTTTGATGATTGTGTTAATGAGAGAAACCAAACGGTAATGGACAGCTACTACACAAGAGGGAGACATTCTTCTTGTAATTGTATTTATCTTAGTCAATCGTACTTTCAACTTCCTCATTGCTCCATCAGAAACAATGCTAATACTTTTATTTTATTCAAGTTAAATTCAATAGATATCAATAATTTTTGGAGAGATAATTGTTCTACATTATGTAGTAAAAAGAAATTTGAGGATTATATGAAGCACACGACTGAAAAATATAAATATATTGTTGTGAAACAAGATGAGATATTAAGGGATATATTTTTTGTTTTATAAACAATTACATATATAAATGACAACTATTATTATAAATCTTGTGGGTAAATCTGCTTCTGGAAAAACTTTCATAAATCAAGGTTCTTGTGTAGTACAAATGAGAATATTGTAAATTTACTTAAAACACACCCGTGATACGCATTGTATCAACAACAACTAGAGCAATAAGACCTGGAGAAGTAAAAGGTGAAGATTATCACTATATTTCAGTGGAGGAACATATGCGATTGAGGAATGAAGGACAAATATTTGAGGAGGTTTCTCTTGGTACAACAAAATATTCACATTGTAAGAGTGAGTTAAAGAAACTAAAATCTGGTGGTGTTGGGATATTAGAAACTAATCCAGAAGGAACGAGACAAATTATTAAATATCTGAGCGGAGTGAAGATTTTATCATTCGGTTTTGATGTTGATGAAGAAACTCAACACAAACGTATGAAAAGCAGAGATGCAAGGATTAGTGAAGAAGAAATTACAACTCGCATTAATGTTAATAAAGAATTTGATGAAATATTTAAAGAAAAGGATTTATTTGAACACATCTACTTGAATGATGAAGAAAAGGAAAATTTCCCTGTTGATCTTTACAATTCATTAAATGATATTTTACAATAAATAAATGGATACAAAAGAAAGAGCAAGAAGATTTAAGGAACATCAAGAGTTGGTTTCAAAAGTTGTAAAACAACAGGAAGACATAAAGAAGAAACGCAGACAGAAACTAACGGGCGAAGAAGCATTTGAAAAAACAAGAGAAATTTTTTAAACCACTTTTAAAAACTTCCCAAGAAAAATGAAAGATGTTTCCACAGTTCCCACAGTAGAATATACTCCTAGAAAGCTTCAAATGTTAAAAGATTTCAGTCAAATGACGGAGGAAGAATTAGAGCATATTGGAGAATTAGAACATGATGAAGGTTTATTTCAACAACTGGAAGAGATTAATCAACCCCCTGATTATATTGTGAATGCTGTTCAAAACAATGAATATTCAGCGGATTCAAAAACCAAAGCAGGACTCATTCCAACAGAACAACCAGCAATATTTCATCTTGTTCAAGAAAAGGTATTGATATTTAATGATGAATTAAGGTTCTTAAGTTCTGCTCAACCCCTGTTAAACTAACTCCGAGATTAATGTTTCTTCTCACAAAAGATGGAAGACAAGGTTCAACTGTGAGGGATGAATCAAAGTATATTGATAAACCATTGGATATGGAAAATAATGATGATAGAGTATATATTGATTTGCTGAACACTCTAAATTATAAGGTTATTCTTTCTGGTAAAAGTAGGAAGAATGAGAAGGAGAAACACATTATTCAGGCTTTAAGTATCCTTGGTTCAGGTATTAGTTTTCTTCCAAATGACCCATCGCAATTAGTTAATAGACTGTTATTGTTGTTCGGCAGTAAGAAGGCTGGAAATAACAATTGTTTTAATGAAGCATCAGCCATTTTAGACCAGTTGATGAACATGAAAATAATTAATAAATCTCAATATAAAGACATTTTATCTCATATTAAATAAGATGAGAAGCACAATCCTGAGTTTTAATTTCACAACAAGCGACCACACATCTTCATTCCCATACCCACTACAACTTGACACAACAAAAGAATATGAGGCATCTTTATTGTCCATGGAGACTTATAATACCTTATTTAATATAACCGAGAAAAATGACAAGTTTAGTTATAATCCGGGAAGTGGATACAAAACGATAACAGTCTCACCCTGGAGCATACGAGATTTCTCAAATATCTTCCGAAATTGCTCTGCCTTATGAAAGAACAGGGTGATGAACCAAAAAATATTGTTATAAACATTCAAAAACATACTTCAAAATCAACGATTAAAGTTAAAAATAACTACAAGGTTGATTTCACAATTGATAATTCATTTAGAGAGTTATTAGGTTTCTCCTCAAAAAGATTGAAACTAATGGGACGTTTTACAGTGATAATGTCATTCAAATATCCTCAGGAATAAATTCGGTGTTAATTCACTGTGATTTGATTGATGGTGCTTATAATGATGGATTAAAAACAAATACAATATTTTCATTCAGCGCATACTCAACCCCAATTGGTTATAAATTCAATATGGAGCCTAAAAATTTGGTTTATCTACCTGTGTCAGGAAAAACCATACACAGAGTAAATTTTAGGATAACCGACCAAGATAATCGTGGTGATTTCTTTTAATGGAGAAGTTATATCCATCAGAATTCACCTACGTGAAGTTTTTCAATAAATAAATACGATGGTTATTGTGAGGAAGCACGAGTTGGGAAAATATAAAAATAATTACAGGGGATGGGATGTTCCTTTCCCGTACTACAAGGGTGAAGGTATGTATCTTGGTAGAGGATACTATAAACCTAAGAGACAAAGGGGTGTTGGACATCAATTTAGAGGAGATGGGATAATTGATACTCTCATGGGTATTGGTTCAACTATTCTTAAACATAAAGACCTAATTGGTTCAACTGCTTCTGCTGTGGGAAATGTAGCAGGTGCTGTAAAGAGTATAAAAGATGCTCAGAAAGAATCTCATAAATTACAAGCAATAAAAGAAATTAAGAAAGGTAAAACTCAGTTGTCCCCCAAGAACGACAGAAAATAATTCAAATACTTGGATCAGGGTTTCAAAAGTTTTAACATCTTTTTTCCTAAATAAATACAAGTATGGAAGCAATTGATAGTATCTATGATTTGGATGATACTATTATTATCTCAAACTCCACTAAAAAAGAAGATTACTTCAAGGTAAATGCAATAACTGGAACAGACTGGAATACAAATGGTACAAAAAGTTTTGAAATAAATAATCAACAAACCTATTTGAATCTCTCCGAAAGTTTCTTGTTGTGTAAATTTAAATTCACTAAGGCTGGGAATAACACAAACGCTACACTTGTAAATGATTTCTTCTGGAAAATGTTTGATAGTGTGCGATTGTATATTGGAACACAAGAAGTTGAAGCGGTTGATTATGTCTCTGCTGTATCTGAAATGATGAAATTTACACTCTATACATTCAGTGATAGAATGGGAAAGGGGTCTGTCGAAGGTTTTATTCCTGATATGTCAACGGAACAAACACAGACCCTGGATATATTCAAAGGAAAGGAATGTATAATGATGATACAAATAGCAGAAAATAGTTTTACTGTGGCAGTTCCTCTTAAAGGTATATTTGGATTTTGTGATTATGATAAAGTTCTGTATGGTCTTAAAATTAGATTTCAACTACAAAGGAATGATAATGAAAATAGATTGCTTTTTGGTGTTGGTAATGCTTTTGGTGATCAGAATAAATTTGTAATTGAGGAGATGAGTTGGTATATCAGTGAATATACTCCTAATCTTAAAACAGAAGAGATGTTGAATCGAAGACTTAACTCAAAAAAACCACTCAGTGTATCATACCTCAAAAGAAGATGTCAACACGTTAAACTCAATCAAACTACTTACACGTGGAATTTGGGTGTTCTGGAAGGAAAGCCACGATATCTGTGGATCATTTTTAAAAAGCCAGAAGGTGATACTGCGACTGATAAGAATAATGCATTGAGTGATAATGCTAAGGTGAAACAACTTTGCGTTTCTCGAGATCGAAGATTTTATCCACGAGATAGATTGGAAATTAATTGGGAAAAGAATGATTTTGCTGAAGCATACAAGTCTTACCAAAACGTGTGTGAAAGTAATGGAAATAAAGAACCTATTTTGGATATGACAGCCTTTAAAAGTTTGTCTACAATCTATACGCTTGACCTGAGCGCTCAAAAGGAAACTATAAAGTCTAATCGAGTGGATACTTACCTATACATTGAAAGAGGAGAGAGTGAAGAAGTTGATACATATTGTTTGCTTTTGGAAGAAACAGAATTGCAGATTAATACAGATAATGGTGTGATGATTAGTCTCACATAATTTTTTGTTAAATAAATGAGTGGCAAAGTACCAACTGGGGTATATGTTAATCAAATCAATCTTCATAAACTATCATCTTGTGTTCAAAATCAAAAGCCTTGTACGATTAACGTTAATACAATTCAGAGAAAAGGAGCAGTAAGAATTGATGTTTTGCTCACAAGAGAACAGGTTAAAATCTTGAATGACACTGGCTCACTTAAAATTAAAATGACAAAACCAATGTTGAAAAATATTCAATAAGAGAGACGAGTGGAGGATTTCTCCCATTTCTAATTCCTTTATTTGCTGGTTTAAGTGCGGTTGGAGCATTGACGGGTGGTATTTCAACAGCGGTCAAAACTGCCAACGAAAGGAAGGCTCAACTCCAGGCTCAAAAAGAATTGGAAAGACATAACAAAGAGTTGGAGAAACAAATTAGTGGAAGTGGTGTAATTGTAGATTTTGCTGAAAAACTTGAAGGTCTGCCTGATAAAGCGAGATTGTTAGTTGGAGATATGCTTTCTTCTATAGCACAAGCAGGTGTAAAATTAACGAAAAGAGGTAATGGATTATATCTTTCTAATAAATAAATGAGCATTGATGAGTGGTTGAAAGAATTTGGAAAGAATACAACATCAAATTTACAACTTGCCAAATATTGTAAGAAATTAAAAATTCATAATGTGGTTATTTGTATGAGAGATGAATTAACAAATGTGTCGAAACATACAAAGAATATTATTATGAACTTAGAAGATAATGATGGGAACGGGTCTCATTGGTTTTGTATTTTTAATAGTCAAGACAAATATTATTTTGATAGTTTTGGTCTTCCACCACCTGTTGAAGTCATAAAATTCTTACAGAATGGTGTTTATCAAACATTTCAAGTCCAAGAATTAAATTCCAAGTGTTGTGGTCAATTATGTCTATATGTGTTATTTCAACTCAACAAAAATAAAAAATTTTATGATATTATTTTTAATCTAATATAAATGACTTATGTTGGTAAAGATGGTTCTATCTTTGGTGTATCTCAAGAACTGGATATTGATTTATCAAATTATTACACAAAGGCACAGGCTGAACGACATAAATATAATATAAACAAAAATATTAACATGAAAAATGCTTATAAATTAAAAATTATCCAAGCCCGACTGACGCGAATGACTTGGTGAGATTAAGCGATTTATCACAATATATATACTTAAATAAAACGGCTGTGTATTCTAAAGATACAGAAGTGTTGATATTATTTCTCCCAGGTCATACAGAATTCACAGTTCTAATTAAAATAAATTTTTATAAAGAAGGGCGTATCGTTTGTATGAGAATAGAACAATGGAGGTATGATATGAATGATTTAGGGTATAATTGGTCATTTAAAATTAACCTCGAAGACCTGGAACAATTAAATCAGTCTCGTAAGGAAGAATATTATCCACTTGGTATCGAGAATGAGTTTTGTGGAGCCACGATTAGTAAACAACAAATAAAAGAATTTAATAAGGGTAAATATAATAATGGTTTTGCCCTTGTTTATCTCATGAAAACAGAAAAAACAGGATTATATATAATAAGTAAGGAAATACAAAATGATTTAACTATGGGGAGGTGTTTCGTGACATAATATTATTCTAACATATATTTCTAATACATAAATGACAGCAAGAAGGCTTCAAGAAAATTATCATTTCTGTGTTCAAGCATACCTTCAAGAAAAGGGTATTCGGTATTTTAATAAATATGTTCTACAACATAAGAATGAGGTATTTTCAATAAAAGATTGGCATTATGCTGATGTTGATAAACCGACAACTTTAGATTTAATTAGAATGTTAAATAATGAAAAAATTATAAGGTTAAGAAAAGGTAAGGCTCTTTTAGAAATTCAAAAGAAATTTTATTGGTTTCCTGTTGTAAAAAAAATTATTTTGGATACAGGAATAACAAGAAATCCTGATGAATATATGTATAATATTCTATGGGGTGTAAACGATTCTAAGGATAGTAAGGGATGAGGAAGGAGTTGAAGAAGAGAGGGAAGAGGAGGAAGGAGAAGGAGGAGGAGAGGAGAGAGAGAAGGAGGAAAGAGAGAGAATAGAGAGAGGGAGAAGAGAAAGAGAAGGAGGAAAGAGAGAATAGAGAGAGGGAGGAAAGAGAGAAGAGAGAGAGGGAGGAAAGAGAGAGAATGAATAAATATCAAAATATGGAAACCAGTGAGATTCAAAAGAATAGAGGCAGTATTAAAGAAATTAACTTATCTCACCAGGGAGGAAATACAAAAGAATTAACAAGTCTATTTGCAATACTTTCCAACAAGACTATCGACATCGTCAAGCTATTCATTTTAATTCACAAGTTTTTTCTTAAATAAATGGAGGAGAGAGTGAAAGAGGCATTTCTAAGGATTCTTTATGTTTTTAAAAATTAAGATTCAAATGTGCATGTTGGAAACTAAAAGGTTTTTGCAGACTCTGCAGAAATTTTTCTCATAAATAAAATGAGTTATTGTCTCAAATGTAAAAAGAAAACTAATACTAAAAAATATTTCATATATTAAAAAGTAAAAAATAACAGGGTTATACAAAAAGGTATATGTTCGGTGTGTGGTTCAAAAAAAATCAATTTATCTCCAAACACAAACTCGGAGGAGATATACAAAAAGTTTTTATCAGGAAGTAAATTTACAACTACTGGAATACCAGGGGGAATTACATCTTCCAGAGTTATTCTTTCTGTGGTCCAGGCACAAACTTAGATAAAAAAGATTAGATGAGGCAGACAATCCTAAATCCTGGAGTAAACCAATCAATAGAAGTTGATGAAGTGTGCATGAGACACGATATTGATTATGGGAATACCACAACGTTGGAAGAACAAGCATGAAGCCGATAGAGAAATGTTGTATAATTTGTCTCTGATTACAAAATCCAACCTTGAGAGAAAAAGTTGACTAGGTTCATCGCGAAGAAGATGATTAGTGCTAAATTGAAAACTTGGACTTGGAAATTCAAAAACTTATAGGCTCTAATGATGCCATTAAGACTGAAAGAGCAATTAGCTTGATGAAATTACATGAGCAAACCAATATTCACAAAGTTTCAGAGAAGGAAAGAGAGAGAGAGAGAGAGAAGGTTTATTCCAAGGAAAGTTGATTATGTATTCTGGTCTGCTGATTTGATTGAACTCAATAATGATAAGGGGTACAAGTATGCTTTTTTAACCGTTATTGATTTGAGGAGTAGATATGCGTGGGTTGTCCCTTTAAAAAACAAAACAGGTAATACTTCTTCCATGTTCTAGCTTTTCAACAGATATTTAATAAAAGTAAGAGAAAACCTAAGAAATTGTGGACTGGATGAGGGTAGAGAGTTTTATAACAAGTACATTTATGAATTTTTCTAAAAAATAACAGTATTGACACTTAGTACAGTACCTTTAATGAAGGGAAGGCAGTTGTTGTTGAACGTTTTAATCGTACCTTAAAAAGAGAGAGACTATATAAAAAATTCACACAACTCGGTTCACAACAATGGTCATCTTTTTATTCAGGATATTGTGGATAAGTATAATGACACGATTCACACGTCAACGAATATGAAGCCATCAGAAACATTTACAAAATTAAAATATGAAAAAGAGATTAATGTCAGAAAACCTAAGTTCAAAGTTGGTGCAATGTATCGTAAGAATATATAGGTGGAAATCTCTCTACATTTGTGAAAAAGGGTTTTACCTGAACTGATGGACGAAAGAACTTTTTAAAATTGTTTGATGTAATAGATACAGTTCCTTGGACTTATAAAATATATGATTTGGAAGGGGAAGAGATTTTAGGTTCATTTTATTCACAGGAATTACAAAAAGACAAAACTAAGCAGAATAATACACCTTTTGTGGACACTCGAGGGCCAAGTCCAAGGTGTATAACAGTATATAATGTATGTGTCAAGGGGGACGTTCTTAGATCTGCTGAGACCCTAAACACAGAATCCTCAACTGAATAATAGTCAAGGCTTAACTTTTGTTTGTGTGTGTGTGTGCAATGGGAGCACCATAGGTTGGCGCTTTCACTCCCTCCTACTATACACCGTTGTGGACACTCGAGGGCCAAGTCCGAGGTGTATAACAGTATATAATGTGTGTCAAGGGGGACGTTCTTAGATCTGTGAACCCCAAACACAGAATCCTCAACTGAATAGTCAAGGCTTAACTTTTGTTTGTTGATGTGTATGTGTGTGTGTGTCCCAACCCTCACATTCAAAATCTCAACCCCAACCCTCACATTCAAAATCTCAACCCCAACTCAATGTCTTTTTCAAAATGAGATTTCCACCTATATATATATATTTTTACGTTTTTTTTTTTCTTCTTCCAATTCTGTCTTTTAAGGCTTTCAGGTTTGATGACGTAGAAAGGGGGAGTAAGCCTGCACTTTCTTCCCAGAACTTTCTTGATCTTGCTCCCATCAAGCACCATCCGACAAAGAACTACATCGATAGGTTTAGATCCCAAAGAGTGATAGCAACTCCAAAAGTCTCCAAAATATAAATAAATAAAATAATAATAATAATAAATAAATAAATAAATAAATAAAAGCCCCCAAAAAAGTTTCAAGTGTCCAACATAAAACCCAACTTTCCAAGTCTTCAAGGTATAACCACATTCCCGTTGAGTTTCCAAGATATGTACTTCATTGTGAGTTATCAATCCAGAACCCACATTTCAAGTATTCTAAAGTAAAACCAACTTACAAAGTCTCTTAAGGATAACCTTATTTACTGATTTTTTCAAAAAATGTGAGTCTCCAAGGTAGGCCCCATATTTAGAACCATCTTGGCAGAACCCTTTTCCTGAGTCTCCAAGGTAGTTATTTAAACCATCAAGGCAGAACTCATTTACTGATTTTTTCAAAATTTGTGAGTCTCCAAGGTAGGCCCCATATTTAGAACCATCTTGGCAGAACCCTTTTCCTGAGTCTCCAAGGTAGTTATTTAAACCATCAAGGCAGAACTCATTTACTGATTTTTCTAAAATTTGTGAGTCTCCAAGGTAGGCCCCATATTTAGAACCATATTGGCAGAACCCTTTTCCTGAGTCTCCATGGTAGTTATTTAAACCATCAAGGCAGAACTCATTTACTGATTTTTTCAAAATTTGTGAGTCTCCAAGGTAGGCCCCATATTTAGAACCATTTTGGCAAAACCCTTTTCCTGAGTCTCCAAGGTAGTTATTTAAACCATCAAGGCAGAACTCATTTACTGATTTTTTCAAAATTTGTGAGTGTCTCCAAGGTAAAACTTGTATTCTGGCTCATCAAGGTATAACTTGTTCAGTGGGTATTGTCTTGATAACTCACAATGAGTACTATTGCTGTAAAACTCTTTTTCAGGATTTTGCTGGTCTCCAAGGTATAACTCTTTGGTTGGGTCATCAAGGATCTAACTCGTTCTGTGGGTCTTGGTCGCTCATAAGGTCTTCAACCAAGCCAACAATTTCGCCCCAAGTTGTAGCATAAAGCAGTATTTTCATTTCGTATTTCAGACACAATTTCCTGTGAGAGAAAATAATAATGTATTAATTAAGTTATTTAATTATTAAATGAGTATGCTTCAATCAAAGTTTGAAAATAGGAAAATAAAAATCTTACCTCAATAGATACAGAGGTTTGAATCCAGTTCATCAACTTGAAGGTTTAGTTCCATAGAAGACAGAGAGTTCCAAGGAACATCAAAGTCATCCCACTCAAGGTCTTCAACCAAGCCAACAATTTCCCCCCAAAGTTGTAGCAAAAGCAGTATTTTCAGATACAATTTCCTGTGAGAGAAAATAATAATGTATTAATTAAGTTATTTAATTATTAAATGAGTATGCTTCAATCAAAGTTTGAAAAATAGAGTCAAAAAATCTTACCTCAATAGACAAGAGGTTTGAATCCAGTTCATCAACTTGAAGGTTTAGTTCCATAGAAGACAGAGAGTTTGAGACAAGCACACAGAACACCATTGCCAGCAAGAACAAATGTTTAAAATGGAGCCTGGGTTTGAAGCTTTTATAGAGAAAGACTGGTGGGTGTGGTTTCCTTTGGAAATTCCCTGGGCAAGCCTAGGCAAGCCTTCAATGGGGAAATTTTTCAAAACCATAACATCCTGTAATTTTCTAGTGATTTCTTTGTGAGTCAGAGATGAACTGGAAATGATGGAAGAGTGGGCGGGGCTTAGCAAAAGAAGGCGGAGTTTTGAGAAAAGTGGGTGGGGCTTAAAGAAAAGTGGGCGGGGCTTAACAAAAAATAACCTGTGGCTCAGGAGGCTCAGGATGAGAGCACAAGAGAAGCGACTCATTTCGTACGCACAAAAGGGGTATCTTAAAAAATATAAAGATTCAAATGTTTTGTTTGTCAATATTTTAGATGTGGATTATTGTGCAAAGAAAATTAACCTATTGAAGGAATTTGAGAAATTACAAATCTTTTTATAGGTTCAATGAGTGAGCTGTTCAACCCCAGGTGTTCAATTCAATGAGGTTCAACCTCCACAAAAGGGGAGACAAATAAATATACCTTGGGATAAAAAGGGGATTTATTTTTAGGGAAAAAAATATAAATCGCTGAAAATCCCCCATTCATTTACAATGGGGAAAAGTGAGCTGTATCAGTATTCCCCATCTCTACTCCCTTGTTTATCTCATGAAAACAGAAAAAACAGGATTATGTTATAATAAGTAAGGAAATACAAAATGATTTAACTATGGGAAGATGGGGAGGTGTTTCGTACCATAATATTATTCCAACATATATTTCTAATACATAAATGACAGCAAGAAGGCTTCAAGAAAATTATCATTTCTGTGTCCAAGCATACCTTCCAAGAAAAGGGTATTCGGTATTTTAATAAATATGTTCTACAACATAAGAATGAGGTATTTTCAATAAAAGATTGGCATTATATTGATGTTGATAAACCGACAACTTTAGATTTAATTAGAATGTTAAATAATGAAAAAATTATAAGGTTAAGAAAAGGTAAGGCTCTTTTAGAAATTCAAAAGAAATTTTATTGGTTTCCTGTTGTAAAAAATTATTTTGGATACAGGAATAACAAGAAATCCTGATGAATATATGTATAATATTCTATGGGGTGTAAATGATTCAAGGATAGTAAGGGATGAGGAAGGAGTTGAAGAAGAGAGGGAAGAGGAGGAAAAGGAGAAGGAGGAGAAGAAAGAGAAGGAGGAAAAGGAGAAGAGAGAGAAGGAGGAAAGAGAGAATAGGAGATGAGGGGAGAAAGAGAGAAGAGAGAGGGAGAAGAAAGAGAAGGAGGAAAAGGAGAAGAGAGAGAAGGAGTGAAAGAGAGAATAGAGAGAGGGAGGAAAGAGAGAAGAGAGAGAGGGAGAAGCAAGAGAAGGAGAAAAAGGAGAAGAGAGAGAGGGAGGAAAGAGAGAGAATGAATAAATATCAAAATATGGAAACCAGTGAGATTCAAAAAGATTGGTGGTATTACAGAAAATAACTCAACCCACCGAGGAGGAAAACAAAGAATTGACAAGTCTATTTGCAATATTTTCTTCAAGCACTATTGACATCGTCAAGCTATTCATTTTAATTCAAGTTTTTTCTTAAATAAATGGAGGAGAGAGTGAAGGCATTTCTAAGGATCTTTTATGTTTTAAAAATTAAGAATTCAAATGTGCATGTTGGAAACTAAAAAGGTTTTTGCACTCTGCAGGAATTTTTCTCTACAAATAAATGAGTTATTGTCTCAAATGTAAAAAGAAAACTAAATACTAAAAATATTTCATATATTAAAAGTAAAAATAACAGGGTTATACAAAAAGGTATATGTTCGGTGTGTGGTTCAAAAAAATCAATTTATCTCCAAACATAAACTTGGAGGAGATATACAAAAGTTTTTATCAGGAAGTAAATTTATAACTACTGGAATACTGTGAATTACATCTTCCAGGGTATTCTTTCTGTGGTCCAGGCACAAACTTGGATAAAAGATTACGAGGCAGACAATCCTAAATCCTGGGAGTAAACCAAATCAATAGAGTTGATGTAGAAGTGTGCATGAGACATGATATTGATTATGGGAATACCACAACGTTGGAAGAAAAGTGCATGAAGTCAGATAGGAGAAATGTTGTATAATTTGTCTCTGATACAAAAATCCAACCTTTGAGAGAAAAAAAGTTGATAGGTTCATCGTGGAAGAAGATGATTAAAGCTAAATTGAAACTTGGACTTGGAAATTCAAAAACTTATAGGCTCTAATGATGCCATTAAGACTGAAGAGCAATTAGCTGATGAATTACATAAACCAATATTCACAAAGTTTCAGAGAAGGAAAGTTTATTCCAAGGAAGTTGATTATATCTGGTCTGTTGATTTAATTGAACTCAATAATGATAAGGGGTACAAGTATGCTTTAACCGTTATTGATTTGAGGAGTAGATATGCGTGGGTTGTTCCTTTAAAAAACAAAACAGGTAATACTCTTATGTTAGCTTTTTCAACAGATATTTAATAAAAGTAAGAGAAAACCTAAAAAAATTGTGGACTGATGAGGGTAGAGAGTTTTATAACAAGACATTTATGAATTTTCTAAAAATAAACAGTATTACATTATACAGTACCTTTAATGAAGGGAAGGCAGTTGTTGTTGAACGTTTTAATCGTACCTTAAAAGAGAGACTATATAAAAAATTCACACAACTCGGTTCACAACAATGGTCATCTTTTATTCAGGATATTGTGGATAAGTATAATGACACGATTCACACGTCAAATAATATGAAGCCATCAGAAACATTTACAAAATTAAAATATGAAAAAGAGATTAATGTCAGAAAACCTAAGTTCAAAGTTGGTGATATCGTAAGAATATATAGGTGGAAATCTCATTTTGAAAAGGGTTTTACTGAACGATGGACGAAAGAACTTTTTAAAATTGTTGATGTAATAGATACAGTTCCTTGGACTTATGTATATGATTTGGAAGGGGAAGAGATTTTAGGTTCATTTTATTCACAGGAATTACAAAAGACAAAACTAAGCAGATAATACACCTTTGTGGACACTCGAGGGCCAAGTCCGAGGTGTATAACAGTATATAATGTGTGTCAAGGGGTGGACGTTCTTACATCTGTGAACCCCAAACACAGAATCCTCAACTGAATAGTCAAGGGCTTTAACTTTTGTTTGTGTCTGTGTGTGTGTGTGTGTGTGTGTGTGTGTGTGTGTGTGTGTGTGTGTGTGTGTGTGTGCAATGGGAGCAATAGGTTGGCGCTTCACTCCCTCCTACTATACACCGTTGTGGGACACTCGAGGCTTAAGTCCGAGGTGTATAACAGTATATAATGTGTGTCAAGGGGTGGACGTTCTTACATCTGTGAACCCCAAACACAGAATCCTCAACTGAATAGTCAAGGCTTAACTTTTGTTTGTTGATGTGTATGTGTGTGTGTGTCCCAACCCTCACATTCAAAATCTCAACCCCAACCCTCACATTCAAAATTTCAACTTGTCCTCAATCCTCACCCAACACAGTCTTTTTCAAAATGAGATTTCCACAGCATATATATATATATATATATATATATATATATATATATTTTACGTTTTTTTTTTCTCTTTCTTCCAATTCTGTCTTTTAAGGTTTTCAGGTTTGATGACATAGAAAGAGGGAGTAAGAACTTTCTTTGATAGGTTTAAATCCCAAAGAGTGGTAGCATTTCAAGTCTTCAAAATAACCCCAACTTTCCAAGTCTCCAAGGTAGTTATTTAAACCATCAAGGCAGAACTCATTTACTGATTTTTTCAAAATTTGTGAGTCTCCAAGGTAGTCTCTATATTTAGAACCATCTTGGCAGAACCCCTTTTCCTGAGTCTCCAAGGTAGTTATTTAAACCATCAAGGCAGAACTCATTTACTGATTTTTTTCAAATTTGTGAGTCTCCAAGGTAAAACTTGTATTCTGGCTCATCAACGTATAACTTGTTCAGTGGGTATTGTCTTGAGAACCTCACAATGAGTACTATTGCTGTAAAACTCTTTTTCAGGATTTTGCTGGTCTCCAAGGTATAACTCTTTGGTTGGGTCATCAAGGACCTAACTCGTTTCTGTGGGTCTTGGTCAAGCTCATAAGGTCTTCAACCGCTGCCAACAATTTCCTCCCAAGTTGTAGCAAAAGCAGTATTTTCTATTTGTATTTCAGATACAATTTCCCTGTGAGAGAAAATAATAATGTACACTAAGTTATTTAATTATTAAATGAGTATGCTTCAATCAAAGTTTGGAAAATAGGAAAATAAAAATCTTACCTCTAACAGATAAGAGGTTTGAATCCAGTTCATCAACTT